>NW_027397090.1:1530804-1651615 GCF_003265705.2 Callorhinus ursinus | reverse complement strand
TCACCCAGCCACCCCATCCCTCCCACCCCCCCACCACTCCAGCAACCTTCAGTTGGTTTCCTGAGATTAAGAATTCCTCATATCAGTGAGGTCATATACATATCTTTCTCTGATTGACTTATTTCACTCAGCATAACACCCTCCAGTTCCATCCACGTCGTTGCAAATGGCAAGATCTCATGAGGAGCAGGGTTTTTGCCCACAACTGATAGAATCATTGTAGCAAGGCATGGGGAGTGGGGAATGAGATGATGTGGAGTGGCTTGTTTTGGGGGTGAGGGAAATTCTGTCCAAGCAGTGTGCTGCTATTTAAGATGGGAGGGGAAGAAAGGCATCAACAGTGTGAATTAGATTGAACTCCCCTATTCCCCTATCACTGGCTAGTCAGCTTGTTTTCAGTGATAGATTTCTGTTCAATAATGTAACTAAATTGAATTTTAAAACTTGTCACGAATGTATATTAATGTTAGGTTTTCAGAATCTGTGCCTGACGTGCCCAGGAGTGGTTGCTGCATAATGGTCAAAAGCTACTACTACTGAAGCCAAGAGTTCTAGAAAGTCCATATTCTTACAGCAGGGGAACCCCTGCTTCCGTACTAGTCTCCCCTAAAGAAACCCAGTCTTGGCATGATTTTTGAGCTGTTTTTCTCAGGCTACATTGCTCCAGAGAATGGGTTAGTAGGTTACTGTCAAAGCCCAAGGCTGTAACCTTTTGTCCTCTCCTAGAAAGAACGAGTATCTAAAAATTATTTATGGGTTCTTGAATGAAGGTTCTTAAATGAATCAGGTCATGGGGGTTAGGTTGGTCACCATTAAGACTGATATTTGCTTATGTAGAGGAAACTGGACTTTAATCCTTAAGTTTCTATTTTTGTCATTCCATTTTCAATAATATACATAATTTTCTTAAACGGAGCCTATGCTATGTAATCAGGATCATGATCGATATGCAGGGGAATAAACAGTGTTAGAGACAGTTGTTAAGGATTCTAAGTGGAAGAACAAGACTAATCCTATAGAGACGATGGCAAACCAACCCTATCCTAAGTGTGTGATTAAAGAAGATTGGAAAAATAGATACTTAGAGGAAGAAAGATCCCAAGGGATTGAGCTTTCATGAGGGCTTCATGGTGGTAGTGGCACTTGAATGGGGCTCTGAAGGATGCATAGGATCTGAATAGGAAAAGAATCTGGGAAGAGCATTTGTGAGGCTTTGGGAATAAGTACTGGTATGGTGTGTTTTGGGATCCCTGAGAAGTCAAACCAGAGAGAGAGTCATGTGTGGGAAAGGATGATGGATGGAGAGTTCTTGTGTCTCCTCCCATCCCAAAATTTAATTTTTTTTTGGCTTTCAGTTACTTAAAAAAAAGGCAACAAATGAATCATGAAGTTTGGAATCCTTCTAGAGTCTTTTTAGAGTTTTTATACTCAATGGACATGACCTTCTGTAACTGTCCCATGGGTGACACCCGTTCCCCCCCCCAACTGCCGCCCTGGTCTTTGTTTTTGTTGGTTGGTTCCTTTTATGTGTTTAGAGGCACAGATTACTAAGGATTGCAGATGGCACCCCCTCTCCTAGTGGGGGGCTCTGTCCTCTGCTGAAATTCAGCCCTAAGTGAAAATGCTATAGGCTAGAAAAGGAGGGGAATTGAAACCAGGAATGAAATGCAGAATGGGAAGGCAGGTTGAGCCTGAAACTGACAATTTCATAAATTCTAAAGCAAACCCATAGTTCTAGGTCAAGTTAAAATAGGTATTTTCTTTTTTTTTTTCAAAAATGTCACTGTTGAAAATTTATTTGGTGTTTTGGTTGGTATGACACTTAGTTGGTTGCATTGTCTTTTTACATCATATGGCCATGTACATTATATTCTGACATGGTACACAAAATAAGATCCTTTAGGACAGTTATGCACAAAACATGCAATATTGAATTTATACGTTGGATCCCAGGATGTGACGGACTGAAAAAAGATGGACTAGGCATGTTGGGTGAAGGAACCAGAAGTCACAACACACAGTAAACACACATCTGGTGTGAAGAGCAACTGCAGCTATGTAATATTGGCAGTGGGACCTCTGAGATAGTGGGCTAATTTACACTGACCAGCTTAGCATTACAAAGCCAGGTATCATCCAGCATCAGATACAGCTTGCAGGGTTTGGTGAACCATTCCTATTTGGAACTTTAGGAAGCTGATTTTTTTTCTTAGGCCATTTTAATATAACTTGAGTAACAGATCAGATAAGGACAATATATACAACCTCTAACTAAAATCCAGTTGTAGTCTAGACAGTGAAGTGGTACATTAGAAAACTTTAAAACTGCAGCTCCTTTTGGATCCCCCAAAGTGTATCTGCACTCTTCAAACGGGCCTCTTCCTCAGGAGTCCATCACCTTCACAACATCTGAAATTCCATTCTGTCCCAAGATGCAAGGAACACTAAGGAAGACCCCTTTAATTCCATGGAGACCCTTAATCATGACGGAAATTGGATGCACCTGCTAAGATTCTTCATTATACTTTCTACCAAATCTGCCACGGATAGTCCAATGGCCCAGGAAGTGTAGCTTTTCAGTTTGATCACCTCATAGGCACTGTCAACCACCTGATTTTGAACCTCTTTCCATGGTTCCTTATCGGCATCAGTGCCTAAGTCAAGGTGCAGATTTCTGAGAGACACCAGCAACATTTACCCCACTCCATACAGGCATACTGGAGTCTCCGTGCTCCCCAAGGACCCACCTGTGACAGCTTAATGGCTGAACTCCCAGTCTTTCCCACATTAGGTAATGGAACCAGGCTGAATCCAGATTGCAAGCACTTCCAATAACACATGGTTTTTGGGAAAGCTACTTATCTTCCAAGTCACATAGGTCAAGATATCCACTGGATTGGAAATGACAAGCAACTTGCAGTTTGGGCTGTATTTTATGGTATTAGGAATGATGAACTTAAAGATGTTCACGTTACGCTGGACCAAATTAAGACCACTTTCTCCCTCTTGCTGATGTGCCCCAGCTGTGATAATAACCAGCTTGGAGTTTGCAGTCACGTTATAATCTTTGCCAGAGACAATTTTTGGCGTTCTAAGGAAAAGGCTGCCGTGCTGGAGATCCATCATCTCTCCCTTCAGTTTGTCTTCCATGACATCAACAAGAGCAAGTTCATCTGCCAAGTCCTTCATTAAGATAACTGATAGCACAAGCCATGCCAACAGCACCAACCTCAACAACTGTAATCTTATTCTGGGGGGTATGTTCTTAAGATTCTGAATCAGCTGATTTTTGAGATTTTTGAGACCATTTTGGACTTAGAACCAAAAGGAATCAGGAGTGCACGTGGGGCGGGCATCAGTGGCACATGGGGTTGGATCCGGTCTTGGCGGCAGTGGCTCCGACACGCTAAAATAGGTATTTTCATTATTAGTAGTTGGGAGGAGTTAAGCTTTGGAAATATTGAGACATGGTACATTTCTTGATTCTTCCAGTTGGATTTCCTCAAAGCATAATAAAATATGTAAGTGTGTATATATGTAGATTCTTGTTGACATTATTAGAAAATGTGAATTTTAATTTACCAAAGAATCATTTTTCAGGTTTACTGCTTGAAATTGTGGATTTGGATGTGTGTTCCTTACTAACTTCTGGAGATGTCTATTTATCCTGAAAAATGTCTTAAAAGGGGTAATATAGGTATTTGCAGCTTATGACAGGCCTTAATAATTCTGGTTCAATGTTACTTGGGTCCTTTGATTTACTGTCCAGTGGAACACAGTCTGATATTCTAAACAAATGAATGGTTAATAAAATTCTGACTTTTCGTTGGGATTCTGTGAAAGTTGGCATCTGGATCATCATTAGAAATAAAATATTTTGTGAGGGCAAAATTGCTGGGTCTCCTACTCAATAGGAAAATAGGTGAATATTATTCACATTTAAAACTTGGGGTGCCTGGGTGGCTCAGTTGGTTAAGTGTTTGCCTTTGGCTCAGGTCCTGATCCCAGGGTGCTGGGATCGAGCCCTGGGTCAGGCTCTCTGCCTAGTGGGGTGTCTGCTCCCCACCTCACCCCCCACCCCCAGCTCATTCTCTTTCTCTCTCTAATATATAAATCTTTGAAAAAATAGGCAAAACTTTCCTACACTGATTTCCTATAGATTGTGATGTGCTCCTTTTACACAAATGTTTTTCAGTTAAGATAACTGCTCATTTATTTCTTCATTTGTGGGTTTTAACTGGTGATCCTTCTCCTGGTATAAACTGCTGAACATGATCTTGGGGGCTTTTCCCAGAGGTGCCTACTTTTCTTCTAATGGTCAATTGTCTCAATACCTTAAGACTTTCATATTCCCTTCTTCACTCCTCCTTCTGACTCTATTATGTAGCTTACCTTTAGCTTCTTTATTTCATTTTTCTTTAAACTCCATCCCACAGTAGCAATGAGGTGGTTATGGGTGCAAATTTTGGAGTCTCATCCTGGTCTCGTGACTCAGTTGCTGTGTGATCTTGGATGAGTTACTTCTTTGTTTCTTCAGTGAAGCAGAATCGTAATGGACTATATCTTACCAGGTTGGTTTGCAGAAAAAGTGAGATAATGCATGTCAAGTGCCCAACACTGTCTCATATTAAACACTTATGTGAGTCAAGGTGTTGTTATAAAAATCGACACAGGATTTAAGTATCTTTGCTTTTTATTTTTATGTTTAAAGATTTATTTGAGAGAGAATACAAGTGGGGGTAGGGGGAGAGAGAATCCTCAAGCAGACTCTACACTGAGCATGGAGCCTGAGGTGGGGGCTCGCTCCCAGGACACTGAGATCATGACCTGAGTTGAAATCAAGAGCCGGAAATTTAACTGACTAAGCCACCCGGGCACCCTGGATTTAAGTATCTTTAAAATACACTTATTTTTCTTTTCTTTTATTTATTTTTTTAAGTTTTTTTTTTACTTTTTATTAGAGACAGAGAATACAAGCAGGGGGAGTGGCAGGCAGAGGTAGGGAGAGAAGCAGGCTCCCTGCTCAGCAGGGAGCCAGATGCGGGGCTCGATCCCAGGACCCCGGGATCATGACCTGAGCCGAAGGCAGCCACTAACTGACTGAGCCATCCAAGTGCCCCAAAATACACTTATTTTTCTTTCACTTATTATTGGCTGTGGGTCTGGGAGACCCTTCCAAGGGTTGGCTCAGTGATAAAGGCCACTCTGACCTTGCATTATGCCTGTCAACGTGTATTTGCATGGCGAGGGTGCAGGTGGGGGTAATGGAGCATCTCACTGTCTGAAGTGCTTTGTCTTTGAAATGACAGTGCCATTGTCACTCACAATGAATTGGCCAGGATTAGTCACATGACCCAAAGGTAAAAGAAGCAGAGACCTGATCTTCCTGGGAGTCCAGCACTCACTGTCACCACGTAGAAAAATCTACAGCACTCAGTGTAGCCATAGATCAGGAAAATGTCCTCCAAGAAGTCTGTTGATGTTGGAATCACAGAAGTTTGAAGCTTTCAGTCCCCTTAAAAGGACCTTAAGTTTTCCATGAGTCAGAGAATTCTCAGATTCTGTATGGCCTGGGCAATCTGAAATCCTAGTCCAAGTTTAGAGAAAGGCTGCTACTTCATGCAAAATGCATGAAGGACAAAAAAATTGTTCCTAGCAGCTTTGAGAGCTTTGACTCTGGTAATGAGGGTGGGGGTGTGACAATTATTTGTCTGAATTCCATCTGGTGCGGTTCACAAAGGGCATAGATCTGGCATTTTGATCTTTCCCTTAGTGCCCTTTTTCCAAGGGAAGCATTGATGCTGGCTATTGATAGAGTGATCAGAAAGACAGCCCAGCACGTCTTTGGGCCTGTTGGCCAAGAGAGTTCCTGCTCCCTGACAGCTGAATCCATTCTCTGTCACACAGGCACCGATAATTAAAGCAGGACAAAATAACCAGTGGAAATGGAGTCAGGCTTCATGTTCCAACAGTCTCGGCAGCAGCTGGTAGCCACATACCACTTCTGGGGGCTCCTGGGAGTAGTTCATGGATGGCATGTCACTAATGGTCCTCTGCAGGAGGGACCCCTCATCGCCTTCTGCAGTGACCAGTATTGGCAGTCCCTTGAAATGGTGAAGCTTTCTGGTGCCTAGTGGAGAGGTCCTTCTGTCAGCACTGATTCTGTTTGGTGGAGGTGTGTGAAGAGTGATAGCCCTTCTCATCGGAGGGGAGGCAAGGTGGAACAGGGATGTGAAACAGTATATGATACTGAAACCCAGATACTTGATTTTCATATTGATGCCTATAAAAAGTTACTGTGAGAATCTGGGCGTGCTACTTTATTTTGTTGGACCTATTTCCCTAACAAAACAAAACCCTGCCTCTATTGGAGGAGTAACAGGAAAGGGCAAATGATGGGAGAAATCCACAAAAAGCAGAAAGGTAACGGAATGGGTGTTTTTCTCTTCACAAGGTAATAGGTTTTATTATAAAACTTTTGGGAAAGTAAGAAGCACAAGTAAAAGTTTAACACAAAAATCGTGAAAGGCAAGCATCATGCCCCTGCATTGAGAAGACTTCGTTAATGAATGGGTATATATCTTTCCAAGAGTTTTATAATCTACTCTTTCCACATAAAGCACATTGGGGACATCTTTTTGTATTGTTACATCTTTTTAAGTGGATGTGTAGCAATTCACTGAACAATACTCTAACTTGTAAAACCAATGCCCTGTGCAGGATATTTCAGTGGTGGTCAGTTTTATCCTGCTTTGGTGGCTAATACTACTTGTCCGTTGTAAACCAGTGACGTGGTTTGGGTGGGATTTTCCTTCTCTTTCCCTCCCTCCCCTCAAATTAGCCCTGTTTGCCTTAAACGACTCTGTGTGACCCCATGCCCTTGACCACAGTGATCTGTTCAGGAGTGAGCAAGGAACCCAAGTTAATTCATTTGGAACGAACCTCAGTATTTGTGTTCTGTGGCTGGGGAAAGAGAAAAGTCCCCCTGCTTCTAGAACAGTTAGAGCCTTTTTTGTTTTTGTTTTTGTTTTTAAGTGCTGCTGAAGCCAAATTAAGGACAAAGTCAGCACATGGAGAAAGGCAGAGGAACCAGGAAGAGTGGTGGAAAATGAAGCTGGGTGCACACACAACTATGGTGGAGACTCCAAGTACTTCTGGGCCTTGCTGTATGTGAATGACAGTATTGCTTCATTACTGAACCCAGTTTGGGTGGAGGTTTCTGGTGCTTGCAACCAAAATCCTGCTAGGTGACACGTGCATTTTAAATAGCACAAGAACAACATACCAAGTCAAGTCGTTGTACACACCCATGACTTCTTCCTTTGTGTATATTTTAGTAGATTTATGGAATTAGGGCATGTGTGCTTGTGTAGATCCCCTTGAATTTCTTTTTATGCCTTTTGTGGTTCCCCCCCCCCCAACGCCCCCACGGCTTTGATGTATTTTCATTGCCAAGAGACCTGAAGCTCCTTCTAGGACAAACTACTCTTGGATGGCTAGAATTTTCCTGAACAGCTGGAGGGACCGTGGTGACTGGACATCCCTCTGGGGCAGCCCAGAAGCAGTGACTGGTGGGAGAAGGATTAGGAAAGGAAGCCCAGCTCCTCTGCCCAGCTCTGAGGCATACATTGCATGTCCTCATTCCCCAAGGGACCTGGATGAAGCTACCCTCTGTAGGACCTGCCTGGCATGCACCTTTCTGTGGCTTCTTCTCTTTGTTCTGCTTCCCCACTCCCTTGCCAATCTCTTCTGGGAGCATGTATGTGATAAACCACAGGGGCATGAATCCTCATCTTGGGGTCTGCTTCTGGGCAACACAATCTCAGCCAGCTTGTGAACAATATTCAGGCTTTTGAGTGAATTAACTTTTAGTTAAGAGGATGAAGAGCCACTGGAACTGCTGGGTCGGTCAGATGGTGTGATGGTCTGGCCCATGACATTGAATCTCCAGTAACTCAGTCATCTGATGAAAAAGGAAGGGGCTTCTAGGTGTCTGAAGGATGCTGAACATCCTTCTGTGCAATTTTTAAACTGGCTTTGGGTCACTGAATGAACGTGGCAGCACTTACTTGTTTTGGGAAACTGAGTATTATCCTGTCTCACAGAGCTCAATATTATGGTCTTTTTTCCTGAAGTCTCAAGCCCCTTCATTTAATTTCATCCCATTTTCCATAGTTATGGTCTCTAGCACACCCTAAATACTCCCTATATTTGGTCCTAACAATTCATATATAATAAAAGAAGGGTTGTTCTTGTGTTAGAAAACTCAGGAGTCTCCCAGTGGGGGGAGGGTAACGGCATATTAAGTCCTGCAGGGAGCCTTCTCTCTTCTGGGAAGCATCTGTACTGCCCCCCCGCCCCCAGCTTTTGGGTTGGTAATGTTAGTATTGTTTTGGATGCTTCTCTACCCTTCATAAATATTTTCCAGTTGTCCTTCCAAAGCCTCTTGCCAGTTCCACCACTTGTTTTTCCATTGTCACTACTTGAGTCGAAGCTCATAGCATTTTTTAAGGACTGAGTTGTATCCCCTCCCCAGTCCTTATGTTGGAGGCCTCACCCCCAAAGTGACCCTATTTGGAGATAGGGCCTTTAAAAGAAGTGATGAAAGTAAAGGAGGCCCTAAAGGGTGGGGCCTGTGTCCAAAAGGACTGATATTCTTAGAAGATGAAGAGACACCAGCAACTTCTCTCTCTGTCCTTGCACGCATGGAGAAAAGCCCACGTGATGACCCAATGAGAGGCGGTCTGTTCCCAAGACAGGGAAAGACCCCTCAGAGGATACTAACCTTGCTGGCACCTTGATTTTGGACTTCAAGCCTCTAGAACCTGGAGAGAGTAAATTTCTGTTGCTGAAGCCCCTACTCCACGGTATCCTGTTAGGGTGGTCTGAGCAGATCAATACACCATTTTATATTGGGATTCCCCCCCCCCCCAGTAGTACAGAATCTAAAATAGTAGCCTTGGATCCTGGTCTCCAGTCCATCTTGGTTCTGTTTCTTATGGCATCATGTACGTCTTACACTGAAATCCTTGCATGGCCCAGCAGTGCTGCATGATGAAGTTTCAGTGCTTTAGCTGGACATTCAAGATCTCAGTAAACTATCCCCAAATCTCTTTTCCAGCATCTTTGCTCTCTGCTTCCCAGTCTGAACTCCAAGTTCCAGCCTCCCCAGTCCCCAAAATATGCTCATTCCTTCCATGGCCCTATTAGAATTTCCTTCAGTTTCCATGCTGACCGTCCTTAACCATTTGTCCTTTCGGCTCATCCCGAGCCTGCCCGCCTGCCTTCTCCTGCCGTCTCCACAGTAGCCCTGTGGTTCTTGCGGGTTCCACTTGGATCTATATGAATGCTTGGGTTTTAAGTGTTTTACGTTCTCTGTCTGGGTAGACGCCTCGACTGTGCTGCCTTCAGCTCTATCCACCATGCTCGACACCCACATCATAGGTAGAATCAACCCTCGTGAGTGGGTGAGTAAGTGAGTAGCATTGGCAGCAGGTGGCAGCTTGTGACTTCCACAGACAGAGTTGGGCCTTGGGTCGAACTATGTGTGGCATAGGGGAGTAAAAGCCCCAAGGTGAACTGAACTGAAATTGAAGCTGAGTGGCTTAGGTCTTGGGCAGGAGTCCCTTTGAGACTGGATTCTGCCCATCTAACAACATGTCTAATGGCTGGTGAGAGAAATGACGCATGTATTGGTAGAAATACTATCCCCTCCAACCTATATGTCCCGGTTTTCTTCTGTTGTTGCCACTATGAGGTAGAGTCAGTACTTTGCAGAAATGTAACAGAGCTGATGAGCTAGGCCACTGGAGCCCAGGATCTCTGGTGGATGAGCGTCTTCCCCACAGGCCTAGTGTCAGACTATAAATAATACCTTCAAGGCCGACCCTGAAAATATAGACAGTAAGTGACTTTACCTTTGTGTGTATATAAGTCTGTGTTTTTTGTATAGAGGCCCCTTCATTTAGAGAAGAAGCCCGCTCCAAATTCCCCCTCCTCAACTAGAAAGTTTGTCCTTCATGAGACTGACAGGTTATATATTAACACTAAACTGCAGGGAGCATGCTGGCTTTTGTAAAAGCATGTCACATGCCAAACACTGTTAGAGGTAGAAAACAAATCAAGTGTGGGGTTTCCCAAATTACAGTCACTTAGCATATGGAATGAGAATAAAAAAAAATATATTTTTTAGGGGTCTTCCGTTAAGGACCAGAAAACCTGGTAGACCAATTCTAAAAGACCTGTAACATTTGTTAATAAAAAAAAAAAAAATTTTTTTTTTTTTTTTTTTAACCACGAGTGGTGCTTTGATGTACTGCTAAGGTCCTTTTGGCGATGCCCATGGGAATTCAGTATATGAGAAATCCACACCAGATGGAATGAGAAGCCATTTCATCTGTCATCAATCCTTCTGGACAGTTCGAGTGGAATGGACAGTTCCTGAAGGGTTGAAACCTTGGCGGCAAGCATGGAGTGTTGCTTGTATGTGTGTGTGTGTGTGGGGGGTCATCATGGTGACCCCCTTCCTTGAGCCCTTCTGTAGCAGTGATACCCAAGAAACCAGGGGGCTGGTAGGCTATTTAAGTATGTGTTTTCATGTTTGGTAGAGAAAGAAAAAGAACTAATATAAAAGCATTCATCGTTGCTGCCCCTTTGGTTTAATTTCCAGAATGGTGCATATGTCATGCTTGAGGGAACCTCTGTGGCCGCTCACTCCCCTTCGGCAGCCTTCTGTCTTCTCTTGTGTGAATGGGGCTTACGTGCATCCTTGAGACCCTCCCACAGTGTTGATGGCCAGGCCTTGGAATCCTCCTGATTCACAGCCCCTCGGCTTTCACCAGCTCGTGGAAGCCTCCCGTGCGGGGCGTGTTAACCCCCCTCAGGAGGAGGATTGTCATTCACCAGGGAGAAAAGGGTATCTTGTAGCTGCAGATTGCCCTGAACCCACGTCACGCCGCAGGGAGGAATGTGTAATCTCAGAAAAGGGAATCAAAGTCCTTAACACTCGGAACCTGGGGAAATTGCAGAGAAGCCAGCTCTCTGCTCTCTTGGGTGTGTGAGAATCCGGGGAGGGTCAGGCAGGCACAACCAGGGGGCCGGGGCTGGTCGCTCTTGATATCCCTGCATTTCCTCCATTGTGGGAGGGCCCCGTGTGGAAAAGGGAAGAAAAGCCTGTCAGTTAGCCTAACGTGGTCCTCTGATGACCTGTCAGTTCCGGATTTGAGGAAGGGGAGATTCTGAAAACCTGCATCTACCCAAAGACAGTCACCTCTGTCTAGACCAGGATTTCTTATTCGCGGCACTGGTGACATTTGGGGTCTGATGTTACTCTGTTGCAGGGGGCCATCCTGTGCATCCTGTGGCAGTTAGCAGCATGCCTGGCCTCCATCCAGTAGATGTAAAGCACCTTGCCAGTGGTGACCACCAGAAAGGTCTCCTGACCTCATCCAAGGTCCCTAGGGGACATGGTTGCTCTGATTATGAGCCCCTGGCCCAGGCTTAGCAGGGACATTGGTGAAGTCTGTTTTTTTTGTTTGTTTGTTTTTGTTTTCTTTTTTACTTTATGCCCTCTCTAGCTAATGATCTCCGTGGAGTTAAAATTAATAGTGGCTTCTCCTTGGTCCCTGGGATAGCAGAACATGCACTGATCTGCCTTGAGAGAACAGTTTTCCTGTGTTTTACCTCCTAAATTCTTCGTGCTGCCTGGATTCTGGGCACCCCAACAATTAAGCTTGCCGCTAAGGCGCAGAAACCAAAAACAACCCACTCCCTGATTGCCGGGGAGGGGGCATGTTCTTTCCCCTCGCTCTCCTGGATCCATGCAATAATTAGCCGAAGTAAAATGAATATTAGCTCATGCTTAATTGCCTTTACAGCGTGCTCACCGGCACTGACCCAGTAGTGCTAAACCAATTATTTTTTGAACTTTATGGCTTTAAATAATCCTTTGCTCTAAAATTCCCTGTACCCCTCAGCTACTTAACCACAGGCCCCTCTGCCCTAAATCCTTTTCTTCTACTTTGTAGCTTTTTAAGCAAGGCCCCTCTTTAAGAAGACATAATCCCTTCTCTGTAGAAAACATGAAAGACCTTGAACAAATCAAGATTTCTCCATGGAGAATTCAGCTAATCCTGTGCTTAGCTCCTAACAAGGAAATCCATCTCTCCACCAAGCACGCCATTACCCGGACTAATGCCTGACTTGAATAACAAGCAAATTATTGTGCTTTTAATTGTACCCTGCTCGGTCACAAAGCACATCTGAGAGAGGAATGTGCCGAGCTTCTCCAGGAGAAACAGGTCATGCTTCTAATCCTCCTTTTCTGTCGCCTTCCCCTCCCCCATTCCAATCCTTTCTGTATCCAGCTGCGGTGGAGGGGGGTGGTGGGGTGGAAGACAGCTAAATAATACTTAAAATGCAAGAGTCTAAAGGACGAAAAAAGGTGGTAAATACTGATTTGGGAGAGGATGAATTATCCACAGTCTCTGCAGTGTGGCTCATTTGAAGACAATCAATTGGTGTTATCATAACCCGATTACCGAGGGCACTCTTTGTTACCTTAAACCGGGCTTCCTCAGCCCTATTGACGTTTTGGGTTGGATAATTCTGATGGGGGGCTGCCTTGTGCATTGTAGGACTTTTAGCAGCCTCTGGGTTCTGATAATCCGAGATGTCCTGAGGCATTACCAAATACCTCCTGGGGGCAAAATTGCCCCTGGTTGAGAACCACCAACCCGAAGCTTTCCATACTGGGATTTATTTGTGCTCTCCTGCCTCTCCTTCCAGGACACAAACCTCAAGAAGGTCATGGTTCCCAGGGCAAAATGGGGAACAACTTCGATATTTAGGGTAGAAAGAGTGGGCAGGATGAAGGCACAGACTCGTGTGTTGCCAGGGGTCAGAGAGTGGGAACAGCCCTTCGCACCAAGATCAGAAAAAGTCCGATTGTTGTTCTGGCTTCCATTCTGCAGTGGCAGTACCTGTGGTGAGCAAGCTTCTTTGAATGCCTTCACCTTGTTCCGTTTGGAGCTGGGCTTGCTGTGGGGGAGATAGATGAGGGGTGATGGAGAAGGGGCAGAGAGGAAAGAACCTGTCGTCCGAAGGTGGTGATGCTCTCTGCCCTTGGTACTTGGGACACAAGAGAAGGACCCAGATTCAGGCATACCCATTGTGGAAGCGGTAACAATCCCCTTTTGGACTCGGAAATCCAGACCGAAGAGAACTACCTGGAAGAGAAACATAATGCAAGCATTGAGTTGCATTTTCATTACAGCCACTGAGGCAAACATTTCCTCGCTCCTGGAGATGCAAAGAGTCCTTCCTATTTTTAGTAAACTCCAAAGCAGCATTATCGCTTGTCCTTACTGGTCAGAAGCAAAAGCTGGGAAAGGATTGCCCTGCAGTGAGCCCCAGTCTCCAGTAGATGGCGGTGTACATCTTCCTCAGAAGCCCGGCCGGGCGGTGGCTTGCCAACACTCCTTGGCCTGAGCAAGACAAGTGCCACTGTCTTTCGGAGTCAGTTTTCTCTCATTGTTGGCACAAACAGCCCCAAACAATTGTACTGACCACACAGCTCCAAGCCACATTCCAGGGCGCTGCCGTCTGCTCAGGAGTGAATGCTGGGAAAATGAACCAAGCTGCTAATTTCCTTGATTGGGGGTGGGGGGTGGGGGAATAAGATCTTCAGTAACAATGGGTGTAATTTATTTTTCCACTAAGAATAGGGGCAATGCCTTTTCATATCCCCATTCCCGACTGCTACTGTAAATGAAAGCAATAACCTAATTAGTCCTGAATTACTAACTTGTGGGGTAAAGGATCTGCTAAAAATCAAGCTTGAAGTGAGGAATCTGGAAAAAGACGTGATTTCCTTGAGAGGATGGGGGGAGGGTAGGGGGGTGGGGGTTGAAGGCCTAAAGTCCACTGTGGGAGTCCCCCCCCCCCCAGGGCCCTGCAGTCTGGGGATTGTGCTGGGTTCTGACCCTGGGAGAAACAAGGCTCGGTGATTTCTCCAGGCCATTCATTTTGTGCAGGCGAATGACTTTCTAAACTTTGGAAAAAAGAATCCGTTGGAGAAGACGTATCTATGCATTCCTTTTAAAATGTTACAGATGTAGATGAATTGGCTTGGGAAAGAGAACGCAGCCCCATGGGGCCTGGCCACCCCGCTGATGGGGCTGGACAGGTGGACCCCACAGGGAGGTTCTCAAATGCCCTATTCCCTGACACACAATAAGGGAAATGACAGGGAAATCTGAAACCAGGTTTGGAGTTAAGAAATACCCCCTGAGGGAAGAATGTTACCATCTAAAGGCCTACTTCCAGATTTTGGGTTTAACGTGTGTCTCTATTAAGCGCCTCTTCCCCAACCCAAACCACTGTATGAGGCACTCCCCGCGGGAAAAGCAAAATAAGAGAGTAGGTAAGTGCCAAAATCTTGGACTTGAAGGCTCCACGAATGGAGGTTACTAATTTATTTGTTCAGAGATGACTTCTTGTTTTTTTCGTTAGATATGGCTTTAATTGAAATACTTGACTAATGCGATTTATCACAACTGTAAACTGTCAGTTTCCACAGCTGTTGCTTTTTTAGAGCAATCTGGCAAATGTGTGTGGGTAAAAACACAGACTTGGAAGGTTGAGGAAGAGCCGGCTGAGGCTTGCTTTCTCCCCCCACTTAGCAGGCCCACAGGCCCCTCACCCCCGCCAAAAGCATATGCTCCTCTTCCTTAGAGACACCCACTTTGATTCTCGCGTGCATCTGTTGTTCTTGGCTGCTAAACAGCCATTCTCTCTCTCTTGGGAGAGGCCCTCATTCTCTTTTGGGGGAGCAACCCATATCTCAGTTAACGGGGCTTAGAGGAGGTTGACCCCACTCTCCTCCACTGCTGTGGGGTGGGCATGCAACCCAGCTGTGGCCAGAAGTCTTCTGTTGCACCTCTCTTGGCCACAGTGGTCGGTTCTTGGGTGTATCAGAGTTAAACAAAACTGGACCCCTGTTAAATAGTGAACTTAAACAATTACGATTTCTTTTTTTTAGTGTAAGTACGTCTCCAATATTTGTGGGAAAAAGGGCAAAAAAAAAAAAAATCTGAATTTCAACTTGAAGGAGGCATCCTGTGTTTTATCTGGCCAACCCTGTTGGTTCTAAGGAGAATGTTTGACGAAAGCAGGACGGAGAAGAATCAGCCTGGGACTTTTACTGGAGTGTTGCAGAAAAAATTAAGCAAAACAAAACTCTTGGTGGTTGGTAGGCTGGTAGGGTATAGGCTCACAGGGGCTGGTGGCCATCTTTGCTGGCGTGTGGGAACAGCTGTATGAATGGAAGCCAACACCATGGAGCAGACCTCTTTCATTGCAACGGGTGGATCCAGCTGTTCCTGAAGCTGGCCTTGTGTTTGGTGGAAGTCAAGGTGCTGATGGCCAGGCAGGATTGTGATTTTCTACCCCTTGAGCCAGGAGGTAGAGACAGCAGGGCCGACAGGGGCCCACTGGGCATGGCTTCTATTCAGTTGTAGGAGTGGTAAATGGATATTGCACAGCAAGAATAACTGACGTCTCCTGCACACCCACATGGTTTCCTAATTGTTTTGCTGCATATGAGCTCTTTGTCCTCCTGCATTAGCTTTTCAGGACATCATAGCTGGGTACAGGGCCTGATACAGTTGGATTTAGAATTGGAAACTTGAATTTCAAATTTGCCTCTGCTTGGTTTTGAGTGGTTTTAGAGTCATTGCAACTTTACAAATCTGAGTTTCTTGCTCTGAAAACTAAAGACAGAGCTTACCTTCGTTCATTCAGGCTGCTATATCAGAATACCAGAGACTAGGAGGCTCATAACCAGCGATTTATTGCTCACCGTTCTGGAGGCTAGAAGTCCAAGATCAAGTTGCCAGCAGGTGGGGTGTCTGGTGAGGGCCCGCTTCCTGGCTCATGGGTGGCCTTTTTTCTGTGTTCTCCCATGCTGAAGGGCATGTGAAGGAAGGGGCACTAACTGCATTTATGAGTGCTCCAGCCTCATGTCCTCATGTCACCTCTCAGAGGTCCCACCTCCAAACCCCATCACCTTGGGAGTTAGGATTCCATATAGGAACTGAGGAGGAGGGCTGGGGGACACAAACATCCTGTCTACAGCAGAAGTAATTTTCCCGTAGACTGGGGTGAGGGTTCCATGAGCTCAAGTACGCAAGCACCTGTCATGGGGCCTGGTGAGGAGTAGGTGCCCTGGAGTGGTCTCCCCTCTTCTCTTTCGCTAAGAGCGAGAACATTCTCCTCGCCTACATAACTTACAAAGAACGATAATCTAAGCCTGCAGCAAGCATTGCCAGCACTATAGCTGTTCCCATTACCCCGCACATCAGGTGATTGTATACACTTGGCGGTTTGCAGGCATTTTCCACTTCTCACTTTCTGTTGGGGCACAAAGTCTCCCCTCCTTTTATTTTGGTTTTTGGTTTATTGTACCCTCAGGACAAGGGCTTTGCTTTGTGTTATATATAAAAGTTAAGTGGGGCGCCTGGGTGGCTCAGTTGATTGAGCATCTGAAATCAGTCTCAGGTCATGATCTCAGGGTCGTGAGATTGAGCCCTGTGTCAGGTTCCATGCTTAGAATGGAGTCTGCTTGAGATTCTACCTCCCCCCCCCACCACCCCGTGCATGCACATGTGCACACGTGCTGTCTCTTTAAAAAATCTTTTAAAAAAGTGAAGCATTTGAAAGTTGGTTGCTATCTTCCCTTTACCTCAGTGGCATTTACCCGATTTTAATTTATTTGGATCTTTAAGGTTAACTATCTTCTGTTAGGGTTGGTCCATTTAACTGAAATGAAAAAAGTGAGGGTCACTGGACGTTTTGATAATGACAACACTGTAGTCGACCTGGAATTTTCTGGAACTTAAAGGGGTAGCTTTGGGACATCTCAGGGAAGAGGATAGATTTAGAATTTGCTTTTAGAGTTGGAGGAATCCTTGAGATCACCTCTTTTCATCTTACAGGCTGTCTGATGGGTAAACGGAGGAGATTCCAGAAACTTCCAGGGTTGGGGAAGGGATCTTGCCCCAGTGAGCTGGCGACTGGACTGGAATCCAGGCATCCTGACTTACAGGTCCTGGCTGCCAGAGAGGCTTGGTGAGACTGCCGGCACACACATCCTTGGGAGGATGGTTTCAAGAGGTTTCCGTTGGTCAGGTTGCTTTGTTTTGAAACTCGGGTCTGTTAAATCCAGATGGGGACGCGTCTCCAGTGAGGAGGAAGGTCTTGGAAGGGGCCGAAGGTCCTTTGGGGGTCTCCAGGAACATGCAGCAGGAGTGTGGAGATGGCAGAGATGAACTTGAGACAGATGATCACAAGGGATATTGGTGTCCTCCTGGCTGTGAAACAACAGAGCTACAGATCCTCGTGGAATTACAAGCTAAGACACGGTTACCTTTTAGATGGCTTCAGATGGCATTGCTATCCCACAGTCTGTTTGGTAGTCCCTTCTCTCCCATGCCACCCCTCCTCCCCATTGTTTTTATTTATTTATTTTTAAAGATTTTATTTATTTATTAGAGACAGCGAGAGAGGGAACACAAGCGGGGGGAGTGGGAGAGGGAGAAGCAGGCTTCCCGCTGAGCAGGGAGCCCAATGTGGGACTCCGTCCCAGGACCCTGGGATCATGACCTGAGCCGAAGGCAGCCGCTTAAAGACTGAGCCACCCAGGCGCCCCCCATTGTTTTATTTTAATAGAAGGATTCATCAGTCAAAGAGAGCTCCGTTCCCTCCCTTGCCTCCCTACCACTTCCTTTGTTTGGCTCAGAAGGGGAAGGGGAGAACCAGCACTCTCCAGTGAAAGCACACCGGCCCCTCAAGGTCAATGCTCAATCTCATTTTTAACTGTGGGTTTGCACAAGTGTCTTAACCTGAGCCTCAGTTTTCTCGTCCGTAAGATGGACAGAATCCTGCTTGTAAATGAGATTAAGTCCATAAATACAGGAAGTTAAATATATTTTCTGGTATATGATAGTTGGTCAGTAAATAGTAGTTTCATTGTCTTCATGGTCTCAGGAAGGCTGGGGGGGTAGCGTGAGAATTGCTAAAGTGGACGGATGTGTAGATGCAAATGATAGTGTCGGCTGCCGTTAGAACAATTGCTACATGTTAGATACCCCCCTGAAAGCCTTAGGCTTAATTTATTGAATCCTCAAAGCAGCCCTCTGAAGTAGGCATTATCTTCTTTTTTACAGGGGGGAATACCAAGGTGCAGGAAGGTTAAGCGATTTGCCCAGAGCCACATAGCTTGTGGCGCAGAAGTTGTATTCAAACCTTAGAGGCTCTTGCCCCCGGGAGAGCAGATGAGGGGTGAGAAAGCAAGGAAAGCAGGGTCGCCGGGAGGAAGGGTGTGTGCCTGGTCTTTGGACGGAGTTCTTACTTCGGTCTGCTCCGAATCTGTTAAGTGAGGTGCGGTCAGCTAGGAGGTGCTGCTTTTAGAGGCTGGAAGAGGACCCCCTCCAGCCACCCCTTGAAACACAGACTTGTAGCCTCATTTTGAAGCTTTTAAGATCAATCTCTCCTTCCTGCTTCCCAAAGCCTGCCTTCTATGCATTTCGTGCTTAAATGGCAAGACCCCTCTCCTTCCAGCCAGTTGGAGAATGTATTTCTTTAAATCCTCACTGCGGGTCGATGGAAGGCCAGTATCACAAATTCAGTGGAAGGGAGGAACTTCCTCAGGCCAGCTCACACCACGATACCAGTGAACAAAGGACAGACCTTCTTCCTTGTGTAACCGAGGGATCCTTCGCTAGCCTCAGATGTAGGTCGGATCGTGCTCAGCATTCCAGCCTCGTTGGTGAGGTCGCTTCATCTTGCCCCAAATCGGTTGGAGTTGAGTTTGCCTGTAGGCATGGGTCTAGGAGTTGACTTGGTCCAGTTGGGTGGGTCCTGACTCCATACCCTAGGTAGAGAGAGTGAAGTGCAGGGAATCTGTTGGGGCCCCCAGCAGTCCCAGGATCTTTGTCTCTGATGTTCTGTTCCTTCTGTGAAATGTTACTCCTGTCCAACCTGGACAGCTCTGTCTTGTCCGTGATGCCTGTACAGGCCAGGTTCTGGGTCAGGCCTCAGGGACCTCAGGGTTGCAGGTTTCTTTGGCTGATACTTAACCATGGGGGCAGAGTTTAGAGAACCATTGTGGCAGAACCAGCCCTTTCCTCAAATCTTCTGGCCCTGGAGTGGAGCTTGGGTCTGATCCTGGCTTTCCTGTCTTCATGGTGAGCCTCTTTGAGGACTTCTGTGCTCTTTCCAGCTGGATACCTGGAGTTTTCAGTCAAATTACATGTCAGAAGCAAACAAGTCTGGGCCTGCATTCTTGCCGCTAAGAAAACCCTTTGGTCCCTGTGGTAGACACCAGTGTTGCTCACATGTGAGAATATAATCAACAGGAAGGTTTCTCCTTCTTTGACATATTTGCATCAGGCTTGGTCTTGTGACTTGCTTTGGTCAATGAAATTAAGAGCCTGTGTGAAGTTCTGCATGCTTGCTTTTCCTTTGCCTTCTTGATGATGGAAGCTCATGTCAGACCGTGTTTCTGTCAGGCTGGGCCTGAATAACAAACAGCCATCTTGCTGACCCAAGATGTCAATGTCACATGGAACAAAAATAACCTTTGTGGTTTTTTTAAACTATGGGGAAATTCTGGTTACTTGTCACTGCAGCTTATCTTTGCTGGTTCTGACTGTAATTGTATGGAGCGCTAGCCTCCCAGTTCTTACCGTGTCCTAAAGCATAATGCATACTTATTTCGTACATTTGTATTATTAGAAGGGCTACTCAAACATTCAGAAAAAAGCCTTGTCTGAAGGCAACTCTGGGTCTACCTAGAAGTTTCTGTTCTTAAACAGTTTAGATATACTTTACCAGGCTCCCACTCCTTGTGACCGTGTGAGAAACGATGTAATGTAAGGATTTGAATAGACGATAGCTGGGCTAAATCTTAAAGTTGACCGAGTGCCTTAATAGGCTTACTGCAATGATAATCTTTTTCTTTTATTAAGATCAATGTACTCATCGAACGACTCCTAAAAGGTACTTATCACTGTGTTATATGGACTTATTCCTACTGCCTTTTCCTGGGAGTAGAGCACTGTCCCCTTTGTGAACTAATTGAATCTGTTCAGCAATAAAGAACATTAGATCTCATTTTATGTTCCTACCCATTTTATAGAAAAGATTCGGAACTGGGGATTGGCCCAACTCTGTGGGCCAAATCTGGCTCACCACCTGTTTTTTTTTTTTTTTCCAAATTGTTCTTATTCAGACTCAGCCACACCATTCACGCTATATTGTCAATGACTGCTTTTGTGCTCTGATGGCAAAATTGAGTATTGGTAACAGGCTGTGTGGCCCACAAAGCCCCAACTAATTATTATCTGGTCCTTTATGAAAATGTTTGACTCCTGTTGGAGAGCAAAGAGGGATAAATAACTTGCCTAAGGTCACGGAAAACTCCCAAGGGGCAATGCATTGTGTTCTAATCTTCCATTTGTGGGGAGTGGTTTGTTCGTTTTGTCCACCATCACCTGCCTTATTTCAAGTATCCTAAAGGGGAGGGAGGCAGCCTCGCCCACCAGCTCCCAGTGGAGAAGCAGACTTTCAGTAAAGCTTCCCCATAAAAATACAAGTGAGCTACAGTATTGTCAAGGCATGGGCAAGCTGAAACTCCAGGGAATGTGGGGGAAATGTAAATAAAGAACATATATCACATCCCCAAGGTATCTTAGCTGCAAATGATAACGGTTGAGAGTCTACAACACAGGTTGACATGGTTTTGTGGTGGGTTTGTTTTTTGGTTTTGTTTGTTTTTTTGAATTGTAGGGTTTTAGTTTTCTTTTACTCTGGGGTGCAGTTAGCCCAATGTCATGAAAAAAAAAATCCAACTCTTCTGTAGAACTTGCCCAAACCCCATTTCTCAAGAAGCTCAAGGTCATCGCAAAACTAGAGGTTTTAAGCTTTCCGAATACCTACAATGAAACTGCATGTATTTACATTTGAAGGCTAGGACATCAAACCTCCAAAAGTACCCTGGGTTTTGAAAGTGACATGCGTGTCCCCGATCTGCTGGAATTTCTTTCCAGAAGCATATTGGGGGACTTAATTCTGGTATATTTTATAGGTTCTCGCACAGCCAGAGATTGCTTTATTTCATTGCATAAATAACAAAGATCTTCTGTACATTCCTTTATTTCCCCCCTCTGAGCAACCGGAATTGTGGCAGATCCGAGCTTTGTGCTCATCTATTTGAGATAAATGTGTACCGAAGATGGGGGAATAATAAGGACTAACTTTTATGGACCGCTCTCATTAAAACTCACCTTCAAAAAAACACTCCTGCTCCTTCCTTATAATCAAATGACACCTCATAACCACCTAACCATTTTTAAGATTCTCCAGACTCCACTGAATGAGGCTGAAGCTCAGACAGTGTCTAGCTAGTCAGGAGAAAGTGTCTACCATCCTATTTAAAAGCAGTTATTGGGATAGGTTTTTATAGGCAGTGGGGTAGGACGATTCAGAAACAATTGCTTACGTGATAGTTGGAGGATTTGTCCCTGTCAAACAGTTAATATTGCTTTAATACATGAAGTAGGCTGTATAAGACGGCAATAATGAAAAATGTCAGGAAACACAATATCAATTGTTATTCAACATCCACATTAAAGATTACTTCTTTGTCAGTAGCTTTCAGAAAATGTATTTTCCATCAGATCTGATTGCGTTCGTCTTTGAAGTGCTCCATCCTCCCGGTAGATTTAATGTGACATCTAGGCACTTTTTAGTCCCCGGGCCTCTGAGGCGATTCAGAGAGGCACAACAAGCCATCACAGGTTTATCCTCAAAGGCCGACACTGTCTGTCTGATTTATTGTAACTTTAAGAATCATCTCCAGCAAAGCATGAGCCTTGCTACCCATCCACAGCGTCAGACTTTTATCAATTCATTTGTATGCAGCCGGGTACCCCTTGGAACCAAGAGCCCTATAGCCACTCATGGAAAATGCATTACCTGCGACTAATCCTTTTTATCTTTAAAGTCTGTATTTTTTATGTGTAAGTCATTTTGGGTTATCATAAAATATACATAATTCTCCCTCCCCTCCCCCCTCCCCCCCAAAAAAGACAAAATGGGAAGGGAATATATAATAAGTTATAAGCGTGTGGTGTTCTTATCAGCAATGATTCTAAATAAATAGCTCTCTTTATGTAAACACCAAGGGATATAAAGCTGTGATTACTTTCAATGGGAAATAGGAATGCTTCCATTCCCCCCCCCCCCTTTTGGTTTCAAAGTGAAACAGGGAGATTAATCATTGAAAAACTTTTTGTGCCGTCTGCTGTCTTCCCCGGTTTTTTTTTGGGGGGGGGGGGGGGGGGGGTGGTGTTGGAGTGAGTGGGGGCGGAGGCTAATGGTTGTGTGTTCCATTTCACGGGTTTCCCAAATTGCTTTACTCCACAAACATTTTCTAAGCCATTTGTGAATGGCCTTAATTAAGAGGACTGGAAATGTGTCTCTTGGAAGGATCAAAGTAAATCTCCTTCAGTAGCCCCAACCTAGTGTGAGGTTCCAGTGTCTGGACTTCAGTGGGTAGCGAGGCCCCTGGTCGCTAGCGTTAGACCTGCTATTTGCTGTCTTGCGTTGTTCTGTCATTGTTTCAGATAATTAAACTCTGCTCTGGTCTGAATCTTCACAAGCATAGGAAACTTTATTCTACTTTAAACAAAATACAGGTGCCCAGGGTTCACGGTCTGGGCTAGGGGTCGACAAACTGGCCCGTGGGTCAGATCCTGCTGTGGCCTGTTTTTGTCAATAGTTATTGAAACCACAGCCACGTTCATTTGTTGAGGAATTCACTGTGGCTGCATTCGCACTGCACCGGCAGAGTTAATGGTTCTGACAGACCGTATGGCCCGTGAAGCCCCAAATAGTAACTATTAGGACATAGAGTGACAAATTTGTTGATCCTTGCCTTGGACCCATACCTGCGATTTTAAATTAACTTAGTAAATAAGTTAGTTAAGTCAATCTAAGATTTATGTGGCCTGTGAGGGAAAAGTCCTTTTTTGGGGATAAACAATCTTGAAGGATATACTACAAACTCATGACAAAAACTGGTGCCTGGAGAGTGAGACTATGGATGAAAGTTGAAAGGGGTGTTTTATTCTTTTATACTTAAGATTTTTATGACACACTGTATTTTCAGAATCTGCCTGATTTTGGGGGGGGGTGCTATCTCTCTCTGGGCTATACCCTGTTTCAATCTTCTGCAGAGGGACCATAGTTTCCAGGACATTAAAAGATTGTACCCAATCACAGGGTATTTACTATCTTTTTATTTTTCATAAACTCAATGTCTGGGCATATTCAGATATTATATGCATTGCCTTCAGTCCTCAGCCAAAGGTGGCTTTTTTGTTTTTTATTTGAGAGCAGAGGGGAGAGGCAGAGAGAAAGAGAAACTCAAGCAGACTCGGTGCTGAGCTTGATTTGGGGTTCAATCTCAAAACCCTGAGATCATGACCTGAGCTGAAACCAAGAGTCAGACACTCAACCGACTGAGCCACCCAGGCGCCCCAGTGGGGTTTCTTTGTGTTCAAACCATTGTGGCCCCCCAAGCTGAAAGGATTTAAAGAACAGAGAGGCAGACCAAGGGATGTGCGCCCACAAGCCACAGCCAAACTCTGTGGGGTTTTCAGGGAAATTGTTAAAAAGGGGTAGATGATCTCTGGGGCAGGAATTGTAAGCACACCTCTCTCCACTTTCAGGACTCTGGCGGAGCCACTGCGTTTTTTCCCTCAAATAGAAACAAAAAGCAAAGGTGCATGATTTTTAGATGAGGAATTTTTTAACTGGAAGATTTGCAGTTACTACATGCTTCCCTCCATAATTTCCACATGCAGCTTATCTTTTGGGAAAGGATCTCCGGAATCCTGCTGAACTTGCTTAAAAACAGTGGGCTGAGTCTATTGGTGTCCGTTTTCCACAAGAAAGAAAAAATCACTTCAAAGTAATGTCAGAAGATGTTAAGATTTTATGAGGGTTTTCCATAACCCTCCCATGCATCCCTTTGGCAATGAAAAAAAAAATCAGATTTACTCTCATAGTTGTTGCTGACATATGAGCAATTGTATAAACTCCTGTTTATGTACAACGTCTGAGTTCCTCCGTGTGATGTAGCAGCTCACCTTTTGGCCTTCATCTTTGCTGTTCCTCTCTCCCTAGTGGCACCCTGCTCTCTGATATTTCTTAATCTTGGCCTTTCTGTCCAGGGAAGGCGCCCCCTGCCGCCCTGCCCCCAGGCCTTGTTTATCTGGAAACTCCAACTCATCTTTCATGACCCGTCCTTACCCCCAGCCTCACTGCAGTTGCCCACAGCCCTTGGATACACTCTGTTCTTTTTTTTCCAAATCTTGTGGCCACTTTACATGAGATCCTTGAAGGTGGGGATTGAGGCTTAACTGGCCTCTGTATCTTCAGTACTTTGGGCAGCGATTTGCTTCAGTAGCTGCTCAGCAAAGGCTTGTTGAAAAAAAATACAGGACTGTAATTTTAAAGCAGAAAGAAACCTTTGAGAACATCAGTCTAAGCTCTTTATTTTGTAGATGGAGTCTGCGGTATAAAGAAACTAGGAAATGTTTAAATGACACATTTCCTTTGGATCCCTACAGGGCTTCAGCCAATGCATCACACTGTCTTTAGGGCTGGTGGGGTTGGCTTATGCAGAGCTGGCTACATGAGATGTGAAGAGGAAGGGAAAGCTCTGGAAAGGTTATTATGTGCCTTCACACCTTCTACTCAAGGAAGGGAAAAGCTGAAACAAAACCAAAAACAAAGGACAACAGTTTTCTGGAGGTGAGACTTGCTGCCTGACTCCAGCCCAAGAGGAGTTGAAGTTGCCTTCTCTAAAGACGGGGAGGACAGCACCCCTCAGAGGAGGGACTGTGAGGAGTCCAAATCCCGTCTCCCTCCCTTTCCTTGCCCTCAACTGCCAGGGTAGGGCAAGGCTCCCCACGGGGGTGCCAGGTGTCCATGTTCTCCTTTTCAGAGAAACCCCATTGACCCTAGTGCCGTCCCTTGGTTGGCCATTTGGCTCAGATGAGGAGACAGGAGAGCATCCCATCCGGGGCCAAGGGAGAAGAGAATACAGAGGCATGGGCAAACAAGCAAAGGGCGAAGAGGGAGTGACAGGCATACATGAAGGTGATTCCGCCATGGAGCCATGATTTGCCCCGAGGTTCATGGGAGGGAGAGCTGTGTCTCCACCTAGAATGGTTTTAGGGATATTCAGAGGAAGTGTGATCTCTCGAGCATGTGCTCTCTCCCCCCCCCCCCCCCCCAACTCTGTGTGCACATGTGTCTGACATCATTTTGTCCCTTTGGCAGACAGGAACTTTTAGATTCGGGTTTCTATAGCAGAACACACATAGCCATGGGCTGGACGTGCCTTTCTGGCTAACTGTAGGGCCCACCTAGTACTTCAGTCTTAGAGCAGGGTGTTGCGGGAATGAGATACAGGGTAAGAGCTGAATGATGAGGGTGGTGGCAGGGGAAGGCAAAGACAGAAGTCCGAGATGAGAGAGATGAAGGGACCACAGAGAGACTTCACCTCCATCTGATGGCGCCTGGCCCAGAGTCAGCTGCTGAGGCTGCTTTCAAAGGCTGATCCTGAGGATGCCCAGTGTGAGGCAGGGCCCAAGCCCTGTTCCTATAAGAAAACAGGGCGCTTGGTGGTGCACTTTCTAGTCCCTGCTTTGTCCTAACCAGCTGTGGGGTCCTGGGTAGATCACTTTACCTCTCTGGGCCTCAATTTCCTTATCTGAGGGCCAAGAAAGTTGGGCTAGATGATTTTCCGAAGTACTTTCCAGTTCTGGTAAGTTTAGGATTGTATGACTTTTGCAGAGGTTTTAAAGTATTCTAATTTGGGAGACTTCTTGGGCAGTTTTTAGTATTTCATATGGAGTAAATGTGTTACTCCAGTGTTTGTGCCTGCATGGATGGGTGCCATTATTTATCTGAAAAAAGGCAATCAGACTCTCCAGCAAATTTCTGAAGAGCAGATTTTATTTCCCTTGCTATGGATCTTAAATGCTACACTTGTTACATCTGAGTGCTAATTACTAGAGATTAATTAGTCAGCATGAAAGTACTTCTGCAGCAGACCCCCAATTACTCAACTATACTTGATATGTGCTACCTGCAGGCTCTCTGCAGTGATCCCAGGAGGTGACACTTTTTGGAGGCCATAGGCAAGCCTTTTGACGATTCTCTAGTCACGTTCTCAGAAGAACAGCTGTCAAAGGGTCTGTCCTGAAAATAATTAAATGAAAAACGTAGTTAACTCCAAAAATGGAGGTAGTCTGGCTAATTGTCCCAAGGGGCCAGGCTATTTCCTAGTGATTAAAGGTGAGTAATGGGAGGGGATTCTCTTGGGTCTATTTCTGCCTCTGTTAGAGCCCTGTGCCCTGAACCTGGGTGATCCGATCCACTCCGCTTCTTCTGCTTCTATCCAGGCCCATGAGAATATACCTTCAGTAGGGATATAGTGAGATTTAATCAATTATTATTTAAGGGCAGAAAGATACTTGGATGAAAGGCGTGAAGATAAAAGCCCAGTCCAGCCATATTATCACTTCCCTATGCTCTTTCTTCTATTAGGGACGTGGGAATACAGCTGAAGTGTGCTTTGGTGCATTTTGTAAGAGAGGAAAAATACGCAGGGAAATGATATTTTCAAACCAAGTGCCCATTTTTCTTTGTAACTCGTGCACACTAGATTGGCTGGCATCCGTGTCTCATTTATCTCTCTCTGTTGGGTTGTCCTCTGTGTCTAATTTTCCCTTATTAATGAATCTCCCCTTTTGTCCTGCACAAATCTAGGAGGGTGACATTTATACAAGGCAATCATTTCCGTGCATTACCAAAAAGATTATTTATTGGTGGTTAGCCAGTGAAAGTAAGCACATCCGTCACCCAAATCTGATGCAGAATGGGCACCTATTTTCTTAGCAGAATTATTTGCCGGTAAGTTTTTCCTGGTCTTTAGACTGGTGGTTTAGAGGGAAAAGACCCGCAGATCTCTGATTTTTGAAAAGAGGAGTCCTCTTGGCAAGGTGCATACATGCTCTGATGTCCATCTTCCCGGGCAAGAGAAACTAACCCAGACCTTGTTATAGGCATGGATGTTTTAAAAGAAAACCAACTGTGTGCCGGGGCAGGTTAAGCACGGAGGGTCCCATGGAGGCTCTTGGTCGCCAGTTCTGAAATGGCGTTGCTGGAATTAATGCCTCAAATTTGGAATAGCTTTAATACATTTGTAACCCAGGCTACATAAACACTTGACTGGATAGGACTATCAGTGTACACTCAAGTGTAAGAAGCATACACTGCTTCATTTTCCCGAAGTTCGACTTAATTTTTATTACTCTGGCATGGCAGAAAGCTTGTCTCAGTCAGTTCCGAGGGTCTCATCCTCACCTCACCCCCTTAGCTCAGAATCGTGGCAAAGTCCCAGGTCGTGGTCAAGACATTTTAGGGCCCATCTTCGTCTTCCATCAGCCACTTACACAGGTGGTTGTTTGGGGCTCTTGGTTCACTTGCTACTTCTGTGCCTCCCTGCAGCATGGACATCTTGGCAAGGTTGCCTCCCTGCAGCATGGACATCTTGGCAAGGCTGCCACGTGGCTCAGTCTGCCAGGACATTTGGGGATGTTCCCCCATCTTTAAGAAAAATTTATTTTTGAGAGCGAGAAAGAGAGAAAGCGAGTTGGGGAAGAGGAGCAGAGGGAGAGAGAGAAGCTGACTCTGCTGAGTGCAGAGCCTGATATGGGGCTCGATCCCACAACCGTGAGATCATAACCTGGACTGAAATCAAGAGTCGGACGCTCAACGGACTGAGCCACCCAGGTGCCCAGGGATGTCCCCCTTTCTTTAGATTTCTGAGAAGTAGGGTGCAGTCCTTTCTGCTCTTGGGTCCTCCAAACCCTTTTGGAGACCTGGAGGTCTCTGTTTGGAGATCAGGAATTGGAATACTTCTCCCTAGGGCCCAAATCTGCCCTTTCTGACCTGCTCTCCTCAAAGCCAGGGAAAGGATTTGGTCTTCAAATTCTGTTTCTTCGTAATATTTTTACTATACCCCGGGTCTTCTCCAATTCCCTGAAAACTCGTTTTTTTGTTTTGTTTTGGGGAAGTGGGGCCAGGAAGATATTTGTAAGCTCTTTCTGCTTTATATGTGTCACATCTCCTAAAGCAATAAACATTGACTGGACTCATGGGAGGGAGAGAGGGAAGAAAAAGGTAGTTAACATCTCAAAACCATAATTCTTTGAGCTTTCAATAATAATGGACTTCAAGTGCCAGATTGTGGGTTTTGTAGTCTGGTCCAAGAGTAGTGGGGTGGCATGGGAAGTTTTGGAGTGGAGTATGATGTGATAGAATCTAGAAATCAGGAAGTTGTGAGTTTGGAGCAATAGGGAATGAAAGTTTTAGAAGGTTATTATGAAAGACCAGGTGAGAGATGATAGAAGTTTGGATTCTTAAAATGCCACTGATTCCACAATGCATCACTCGAATAGAAAAATCTTAGGGTTAAAAATTAGAATAAATATATACCTCAATTAGAGGTTTTATCTGTATTTGAGAAGTAAAGGATACATTATTGGGAAGACAATGCATCTTAAACTTCAGGACCCTTCATTTGCATGGGCCCCTTAAGCACCCTGCTGTATCTAATTTTATATCCATAATATTGTATACTTAAAAGAAAAAACAAAAAACTTTCCCTAGGTTGCATAAGCATCAGGACCCAACACTTGGGTCCATTCCTGGCAATAAGTGAAAAAGTCTATTTTAGAATAGAGTTTAACAGATGTGTATTAATTACCTACAATATTGTTGGTATTTGACAAACACAAAGATGACACATTACAGTCAATGCTGTTAAGACCTCAAGGACAGCAGCAGGAAAGTAAAGACATTTCTTGGGGGACATCTATAGGACTCGGAAGAATATTGGATGTGACAGGGCCCAAGGAGTACAAGTGAAGCCAGTCATCTGAACCCCTGAGAAGGAGAAAAGTCAGAGCAGTGAGAGAGACACAAGGCAGCGAGAGAAAAATGTGAGGTTGGGGAGCTGGTTGAGGAAGGATGATGAATTAATCTGGACATAGCAAATCATCTATTGGCATGCCTCTCAAACGTATGGAAATGTGTGACTATGGTTCCGGGGACCAGTTGAGGGTAAAGATAGGTATTTGGGCATCATTGAAGGTAATAAGCCATGGACACGGATGAGTTCTTCAGAAAGGGATTGCAGAGAGGATGAGGAAGAAGGCAGGAAGATCAAGCAAGGTGAGTTGCGACCCCCGCATCTGGATGTCGAATCTGACCGTGATGTGGACAGGAGACCTCTGAGACAACTCTCATCCAGCTGCCAAAGCGGGGTGTAGCATAGAAGAGTGGCCAGGAAGCAGGAAGCAGCTAACTGTAGAAATGGAAACAGGGATGGTAGGATGGGTGGATGCCCTGAACATTCCAAAAGGAGAGGTTGTTGAGGGGCATGGTCTGGAGCATGCTGAGGCTTAGGAATGGACAGAGGGAGAGTTGGAGAAGGAAGATCTTGGCGAGAGAGGTTTTGCTTATAGTGGGGGAGTGGCTTTGATGGTTAGATAGTGAGCTGTGATGTCAAAACATAACCAACCGTGGTGTTACAATTGGAGTTTTGGTTCCAAGGAGTTGAGCCTTGCTAATTCAACTATCCTAGTTTAAGGAGGAGATGATGGGAAGTTCATGTTCTGTGTTTAATGGCTTTATAAGCTCTCTACTGTCTAACCCAGTGCTAAGAAAGTAATAGATTTTCAGCTAATACCTATTTTTCATGTTTTTAAGATAACTGATTCTGCAGTTTTTTGTTTTTTTTTTGTAAGTGTTCATTTTATTTGAGAGGGAGAGGGAGAGCGCACGCGCATGAGCATGCATATGAGCAGAGGGAGAGGAAGAGGGTCTCAAGCCGACTCCACAGTGAGCACAGAGCCCAACGCGGGGCTCCATCTCATGACCGCAAGATCATGACCTGAGCTGAAACCAAGAGTCAGCTTACCCGTCTGAGCCACCCAGATACCCTTGCAGTCTTTATAGACAAATCCAAAACCTATTTTTAATTACAAAAACCATGGCCAAAATGCAAATTAAGAACATAATGATTAACATATCGTTTTATCTGTTATTTCTGAACATATATGAAGGAACATATGCAGGTTCCTTCAGGGTGGAGACTGCATTTTACTCGCCTTTATATTCTCACTATCTCTTGTTGTGCTCAATACATAGGTCAATATTCCATAAATATGTAGTGAATGAATTATTGTATGTTGCTAGTTATAACATGAATTTTAAATGAATTAAAATAGCTGACAATTTCTTAATGAAAAGGTTTCTCTGGGGTCAATAATACACGGATTTTACAGTAGAAAGAAATATCATGTGTCCTTATCTGACTTTCTTTGGTAGTTTACTATATAACTGTAAAGATGGCCTCCACATCTGTATCTTCCAGGAACACTGACCTTTCTGTAGTGGGATTCAGGGTTCTTCGTTAAACCATTATTTCTCTAAGGTTATTCGTTTCCATTCAACAAATATTTATTTATCCATACTTACCCATATTCACTCATAAAAATTCGTGGTTATGGCAGTGAACCAATTAGACTCAGGTTGCTATGAGAATCATCCTCTTAGAACCTGTTTCTTGTGATCTGTAAAATGGAGATAATAATTCATTGACATTAATGTGGGTGTGAGGATTATATAACTTTCATAAAGGGCTGACATTGTACCAGAAATAGTAGACATAAAGTAAATGTTTCTTTACTTTCTTCTCAGAGAGGTTCAAAGAAACCTGGAGAAAAAACGCAAACATGGTAGTAGAGTCTGACAAACTGTGTAGCTTGGAGATAGAGACTCTATTGTGTAGAGGGGCAACTCAGCATCTCTCAATGTCTCCCTTGTTCGGGCTCTTGTGAGAAACATCTCCCCAAACTTTCTGCCCTTTTTTATCTTCTGGTTGACCTTTATGTTGTTTTGGACCTAAATTCTTTAACGTAAAAATGGTTTTTTGGGGGGAGGTATTTTCTTCAGTCAGTTGTCTTGAGTCCCTCCTGGAATGAGATAGGGCATAAGCAGTGCCCATATTCAGTGCCCAAGTCCCCCTACATGCTGAGTATTTTGAGTATCTCCCCTGGAGATAAGCAAACATATGTAATCTTTCTATGCTTTCAATGATCAGTAGATGCTGGTAGGAGGAGGTAATATTCCCATTTTCGAGATGAAAATTGAGACACAGACAAAAAGTGGCTTGACCAAGCTCAGAGAGCCGTGGTGTGGCTAGGACTAGAGCTCCAGTTCTCTCCTCTCCATGCCCTGTTCTTGCCATGGGGCCACGGCCATGAAGGACAGGACATTCATTAGAACTTCCTTTGAAAACGTTCCTGGAATATTTAGAACTTGCCTAAGAGAATGTGTTTTTGGCCCATTTAGTCAGGAATCCCTTTATCTTTGGAGAATGTGGTTGATGACATGGAAAAGCCAGAACTCTTGATTAAGAAGAACACCTCTTTCTGGTTTTGCTGGAGAATACAGGGGTTACTGCAATTGCTATGTAATTAAAGGAAAAAAAAAAAGGTTTTATCAGCCTCTGCCAGTTTCTTATTTCCTCCCTACAAAGCCTTTACGTCCCAGAGCATGCTTTGTCTGAAAATACTTTGATTCATTTATTTTTCTACCAGCTACGTTCCATGCTAACATTCATTCTGAGGTGCTAAATTTCAATTTCAAGGATTAATTTGAGTTAGATGGTGAAGGCAAGGTCACTGTATCATTTTTGGAAAGGTCCGATGATTGCAATGATGTCTTCACGTGATAAATACTTTCCTATCTAATTTATTACGTATCTGTCAATATCTTTGATGTTATAGGTGAATGGCGACTCTGAAAATGCCAGTCTTCATAGGTTCTTTTCACGTTGATTTATTTTCAGGTTCTAAATAATATTTGCAGGATCACATTCAATTGGGATACACTTAAAGTAACTCAGTAGATTTGTCTTGATTTGATGTTACCTTACAATTTAGAGATAAATGCAGATTCCACTTTGCAAGGCATATACCCAACATTTTAAAACAAGTAATTTATTTTGGTGTGTTCAGATTAACTTTGCATTAACATAAGGGGAAAATGAATGATGAGTTGTCTGTTTGCCAATGATAACTGAAGCATATCCTGTGTACGACAGCGCAGATAAAATTGTGTAGGGATTTTTTTCTGCTTTAATATATTAAAGAGGACAACCACCTCCTCCCAAAGTAAGAGGTACTTAAGTGGATTGTTGGATGTCTACCTAAAGTGTGTAAATTATCAAATACATACTGAATGTTAAAGTAAGTGTCTCATTTAGAGGCAAAGCAAGGGTTTGGGGACTGAATTTAAGTTTGTCTTTGATGTTTACTGGGAAGAACCTGGGCTTGGAGTTGAACCTCTGCTGGTCCGACTGTGCTGGTGGTTCATATCTCGCATCTCTTCTGACTGATGGCTGCATCAGCTCTGATTCACCAGTATCCATGCCATACTGGCTCATAAATACTGTGACTGTCAACCCTGGTTATACCAACTTGGGCTAAAATCCTTGCTCGGCCACCTAGTAGCTATGTAACCATGTGTTCCTTAAGTAACCCCTTTGACCCTTAGTTTATGCATCTATAAAATGGGGATAATAGGTCTCTTGGGAAGGTACCAATTACTCCAGTTACCTATTTTGTGTAAATGTTTACCATCTTCTCTGGCAAATAGTAGTGCCAAAGAAATGTTCTCCCTCATCTTCCATATTCTCATTTTTCCTTACATTGCCAAGAGTTACTATTCTTTCTTGTCCCACCAATCGTAGAATCAGAGGACCTTAGAAATTGGAGGGAATACTGGGGCCAACATGTCCCATAGTCCTCTAGGCTTGGGGATGTAGCTCATTGATAAGTTTTTTTTCCCCTCCTCTTTAAATTTTTTATTGTTATGTTAATCACCATACATTACATCATTAGTTTTTGATGTAGTGTTCCATGATTCATTGTGCATAATACCCAGTGCTCCACGCAGAAGGTGCCCTTTTTAATACCCATCACCAGGCTAACCCATCCCCCCACCCCCCTCATTGATAAGTTTTGACTGTGATCCAGCCCGTCATCCCTGGGTGCCTTTCCTGTCTCTGTACATTTCTAATTCAAGATGCAAGCTTGTTTGGTGAATATGTTGTCTTGTATTTGTTGGACACTCATTGTGTTGGGAATCTAATAAGTCAATTTTCAAATCCTTGCTACCATTGGACACAAGAAAACGGAGTGAGAGATGATGGAGGGATCAAAGTAAATTCATTTCTGTTATTGGAGGAAACTTCCATGTTGATCTCCTATTGAAAGAGGGTCAATAGCATTATTTCAAATGACCTTGAACAGCTTAAAAAAAAAAAATTCTTCTTGGTGCACCTGGCTGGCTTAGCCAGTGGAGCATGGAACTCTTGATCTCAGGGTATGAGTTCAAGCCCCATGTTGCGTGTCAAGATTACTTAAAAATAAAATCTTAAAAATTATTTTTGTTCTATAGCTAATTTTTATGATGGGGAAATGATTTTTTTTTTTTTCAAGTTTCAGCTGCTGGATAACATGGCAACTCCTTGGCAACACATATTGCAAGCCTTAAGTTCCTCTTTTTCCATTCTTATCTAGCCTTATGGAACAAGGCTAAACAAATGAATCTAGTGACCTTAAATCTCTCTCTCTATTAAAAAAAAACCCTGATTCATATACAAAAAAAGCACTTTGATAAAGCTTAATTTTGGCATTTGTCTTACAGTGAGTAGTGTAAAAATTTCATCATGAAATCTGAAGCCATCAGAAATAGAGTTGACTGTCGATTCAAGCCAGGATTAGATTTGTTTATGTAAATTCAAAATAGATCTGTATTTACTGTCAGGTGGTACTAACTCTGCAGGTTCAGTGAAAATGTGTGATAAATACTTGGATTTTGGTAATTTCATTTGTGTGTACACGTGCATGTTTCAGTTTTAAAAATGTGCCTGCCTCGTTGAAGGCCAAATACGTCTTAGGCTTTGCTGCTTTCACGCGCATGCCTCTCTGTCGCTGGAGCTCATTCCCCTCCTCTTCTACAAAGCCGCCTCTTCATGGTCCCCCTTCAGTCCCTCTTGTTTCCTAAAAACACCTCCAAGGACCAGATGATCCTTACCCACGGTGCACACAGCATTTACTGTCTGGGCAGCCTTCAGTGCATTGCAATAGTTGAGATGTTGTATGTCCTCTTCATCCCTGGTTATGCAACTCAGTCGATACGTTTCTCCTGTTCCTCAACAAAACTGGAGCTAGGAACTTTCTGAGGGAAGAAGCTGTCCCGTGTCGTTTTTGTTTCCTATGCTGCCCAGCCTGGGCGTGCTCAGTACCTGTTGATTGGAGCACAGAACTCTCTCTGTTGCAATGGGATTGATGTTTAGTGGCCTTGTTGGTGGGATTTACTCCTTTTACCTGCTTGCTTATCTCGCTTCATTTTAACCAGAGCCTCGGGGTTAGCTCTCCATGTGATCTCTGTCTCGGGTCTTCTCTAAGAGGGATGGATTGGAGCCCCGGAGCTGGAAGCAGCAGCAGCATTGTCACAAAGGGACAGGAAGTCTGTTCCTCGTCCTAATCCAGACACACATCACCAAACATGGGCTGAGCAGGAAGCCGAGCTTTCAAGTAAAGCCAGTGAAGAACGGGGAGGGTGGGGGGAAGCATCAGAAATACACCCCAAATGGACTTGGCGCCTGTCGCCCGGGGCTGCCTGGGCTGTGAATGGAAAACTCTTGTAGATTAAAGGGAGGGAACGTCGGCCACAGATGCGTTTCATACTCGCTGTCCTTTACAGAATCCCTGAGAAACAGTTGACCTTAGAGGGGGCTCTTGATGATTACACCTAAGTCTTTTCAACTTGTTGTTTCTATTTACACTTGTGCTTTATGGATTCCTTCCGGGAGAAGTGTTTTAAAGAAATACAAAAAGCCTTTCCACCCCCTGAGACACTCCAAAAGTGGCAGCATAGGCGGATAGCTTTCCGTCCTCTGTTCGTTATTTTCCTTCCGGGATGAAATATTTCTTCTTCCCCTGAGTGTCTGGATTTTGTGATCTGGGACACGGTCGGATAGAACAGTTTGAACTTTTAAAAATAATTATTTGGGGATATTCTGCTCTTTTCTCTGTGGGAGGACTGGGGAATCTGGAGATCCTTCTGTAGCTCTTCTTAAAAGCCTTGCTTTTTTCCCCAAAGTGCTGTTTTTTAAACTATCATAAGTCAAATTTATCATGGGGATAATGTAATAAAGACAAATATTCAACCAGTAATGAAAAGCTAAGTAAACGGGTATGTTTAAGCTCTATTATATGCAGGGGAGTACATTAAGGCAGATCTAAGAGACACTTTAATGGATTTAACATTAGCAATCAGACCTGGACTTGGTATAAATCAAACACCATCACATTTCAGTCTAATGCACACCCACTCATTCATTAGCACCATTCAACGCAGATTATAAATATTAGCCAAGAAAGCTTCAGTTCTTGAGATTCTTTCCACAGACACAGCAATAATTGAACAATAATGATGACAATTTTATTTTTATGAATCTCTATGGCTTACTTTTATTGATTTGCTCTTGGGCTTGGAGAGAGCTTCCTCAGCCAGTATACAACAGGAAATGGTTATAGCATTATCAGTCTGTAAAGAGATAAATAAAATAAAGGGGGGTAGCAATGCTGGTGGGATGCAGCAAGCTGCTGACATAAGCAAGAATTACCCCTCCCCCCCCCGACTCCCAACTATAGAGCAACTTAAATTACCTCCTTTCTCCTTGCCCGCTTCTCATTCCCCATTCAGTGAAAGGAAAATATTTCTCGGCTGTAAATGTGCATTCACTTCGCAGCTGGACATTTTGGGGTTCTTGGTATCAGCTCGAGGGTAATGAATATGATGGGAATAAATGCGCCTGCTTAGGCATTGCGTGGAAAGGAGGGTGAAGCCCGGCGGGAATATGACCTTCCGCTGCCTCCTTTGATGATGTGCAGCTTCTTAATAAAAAAGGCAATGTAGCCTTCTGCAGTATGCCATGCATGCCTATGAAAAGGAGCTGAAACCTCCCTGCCTCTGCCTTCTTCATAGCCCAGATGTACTGGTGTTTCCAGCCGGCTCACCCTTCTCCTTAGCTAGCAGTGGTAACGAATCGCACATCCTTGGGTATTGGTAGGAAGATGACCTGGATATGGATCTACACGTGTGTTTCCAAGGCTGCCATGATTTTGTTCTCCTTCTCAGAGACAGATTCCAAAGGTTTCATAACCGTTTTCTCCCATCCCCAGCGAGAAACTGGATTTGTACTTCTGTGTGTGCCCTGAACTGGGACCCCCCCCAGTGACTTGGAGTGAAGGGAACAAGAGCTCTTGGAGCTTCATCAAGCCCTCTGCTATTCCACGCCATGAGCCAGGCTGTCAGGCCCAGCCACGGTGGTGTCCTTGGGAAAGAGATCCTATCCTTCCTGGTTCCTTTCCCGATGGATTTTTCTTCCCTGGCCAAAGATGCTCAGGCCAGTTTAAATGGGGGTGTGGGCAAGCTGACATCCGAGGGCTTGTGCACTTGCTGGTCCTGTGAGGTGGCGGTGTCCCCATCTATCTGTCACTCAGAAGAAGAGCAGATGCTGAGCTGCTCTCACAGTTACAGGAACAACTCAAGTACCACAGTGACACGGCGGCTGCCCAAGACTCTAGTTCATTCTTTGTTACCTTTGTGATCGCATCTTTAAGGCAAGCCTGCCTGGGTACTTTGCTCTTTCCCTAGAAAGTAGTTCTTTGGACCTCAAAGTAAATTAAACCATGGTTACAAGTTACTGCTTACTGAATGCATAGATTTTGTGAAAAATGTTTTAAAGAATTCTTAGCTATCAATCCCACATGGAGCTATCATGTAAGAACTGGGAAGGACCTCCATTCTGGCAACACTAAAAAAAAAAAAAAAATTTCTTAAAAATTAAGGATCATTTCTTGTCATTATTGAGAAAAGGGAGGTGGAGGTGTGTTGCGGGCTTGTATTTTGTTGTGGGCTCTTGTGTCTCTGAAACGGGTTGGTGGGTAAGCAACAAAAGCTCCTGCTAAAACAAAAATATTGCAGGGACCACAACTCGGGTTGAGTTTAACCACTTCTGTGGTGGGTCACAAAGCTTTTTCATGTGCAGGGGTTAAATGAGCTTATTGGTTTCTGGAAAGTATTAAAAGGGGTAATTAGAAACATGACCAGTCATGGGACGGTGACGAGAAGGTGGTTGCTGGCACCTCCTGCTGCAAGAAATAGAAATTTCTGAGGGGGAGGACACTGCCTCTCCTCACCAAGAGTGTTGATGAAATACTAAGGGGAGCGGGGATCTTTATTTTTTTTTCTTTAACCAAGTAGCTCATTAGAAGATAGGGACTGCATGCCTACTATGAGCCAGGTGCTCTGCCGGGTATCGAACAAGTGACAGCAAACGAGGCAGACAAGCCCACTGCTGTCATAGAGGGCAAGGTCTTTCCCAGTTCTTACATGATAGCTCTATTGTAAGGGGAGCCAGTTACACAAATGAATGAAGTAATTTCAGAGAGTGAAAAGTAACAGGAAATTATGTGATAGTGATGTGGAAGAGACTACATGGGAAGGGTAGTTTTAGAGAAGGTGAAGGCCTTATACTTGGAAGTAAGAAGTACCATTTCTCTAAGAGAGACAAGTGACAAGATCTTATTTACACTTTATCAAGATCACTGTGGCTGCTACGTGGGACATCTACCAAGGGTTGATAAACCTTTGGAACAGATCATTATTGATTAATGGGAGACCAAAGCTACTCCCATTCTTGATGCCAGTGGATCTCCAGTCACTTTGAAGTTCAAGGAAGAAAACGGACTTGGAGCACAGATGGTGTTTTTATCTCTTCTGATTGTCAGGTGTGTCTTTGGGAGAACAGGGAGGTTCTAGGAAGCGAATGGCCAGATATAAAAATGTGATTTAACAGCTCAATTTAATTTTCTGCATGGTGTTTGCAGTGATGAAATAACAGGCTCTCAGAAAGAGTGGCAAGAATGCTCTTTATGGATTTAAGCATTTGCTTTTGACCCTGGCAGGATGGAGAGGGCGATGGTGCTTGTGTGGCAGCAGAAAATGGCAAGGTCTAATGGAGAATCTAATAATTAGCATAGCACTTTGTGCCCAACAGGGATGCAGTACCCATTTGCTGGCTGGGCAAAGACTATTTTTTTTTTTTTTTTTTAAGGAGCATATTTATTTTTTGACAGAGGGAGACACAGCGAGAGAGGGAACGCAAGCAGTGGGAGTGGGAGAGGGAGAAGCAGGCTTCCCATGGAGCAGGGAGCCTGATGAGGGACTTGATCCCAGGACCCTGGGATCATGACCTGAGCCGAAGGCAGACGCTTAACGACTGAGCCACGCAGGCGCCCCTGGGCAAAGACTATTTTTAACCAAAGGCAGAAATTTACTGAAAGGCAAGGAAGAATTAGAAATAGGCTTGGGACCTTTATAAAGGGAAGCTGAAAGGTAGCAGTCAGGATCAGAGAATATAAGAGAGTCAGGGTACCCTGAATGCCTTGGACCCTGAGTTATGGAATTACAACATCCAGAGTGTTTTGGTAGAAGGAGTGAATAGTCAGGGCAAGTCCGGGTATCTTTCTTTTCTTTCTCCGGGCCAAACCTTAGCAGAACCATTTTTTTTTCTCCAAGGGTGGGAGCTTCTCAACGACAGAAGATGCTAGGATTTTACTGTATTTCCCAAGATTTCTTGGTTGAACGAGTGTATCTTTTATGCTATTGTAATGTAGAGAATTGAATGTTGATTTCTACAAGTTGGATAGTTGGGCTTTTGAAGAAAAATTGTCTTGCAATTTTCTTTCAGTCAGTATGTATATGTGCAAGTGTCTCAACCGGGCTCAGGTGACAAAGACCAACATGGAATAGGAGAGGGGCATGTCCCCTCCCCCCATCATTTGACCTCAGGTTCCAAGGCTTGGGACAGGGGAGGATGAATAAGGAAGTCAGAAGTCTGTGGGGATTGCATGGACGTTCAGACAAACAGCTTTTGGGTGCCAGCCCAGCTGGGTCGAGATCCTGGGTGCCCCGGAGGCCCACCGAAGGCCTGAATGTGTGTGATGCTCCTGGGCATATACAGGGCAAGAATCCCACAGGAAACTCAGAGTGCTTGTATAGTGTTTTCTGAGCTGCTAGGGACCCCGGTAAAAAGGGACCTTATTTAACAGATGAGGAAGAGTACAGAGTTTCAGCAATGAGCCCAGGCCCCAATCCTTCAATTACCTCCAAAATTCATCAGATGCCTTAGTTTTAAGTGACAATTGCTGGGTGAAAATTCTTACTGCATAAAGTAGCTTGGTCTCCCAGATGCTCATGGGCACACATCCCAGAACCTTCTTCTTTGTGTCAAAAATACAACAATTGCTTCATAGGAAAAGGATATCAGGACCGACCTCAACAGACCTCAAGACACCCCTCTTAAAGGCATAGGATTCTAAGGTATTAGTTAATGGCCGTGTCCTTTTTCCTGTCAGCTTTGGGTATTTACACTGTCTTTGCATTGTGTGATTCTTTTCTTCTTAAATGAAACAAAAATAGCAGGAGATTCTTATAGTAAGTAGAAAACTGTTTTATTTTTCTTTCGACAGAGAGTGTGCACAGTGGGGGAAGGGGCAGAGAGACAGAGAATCTAAGTAGGCTCCATGCCTAGGGTATAGCCCAATGCTGGGCTTGATCTCATGACCCTAAGATCATGACCTGGGCAGAAATCAAGACTTGTTGGACACTTAACCAACTGAGCCACCCAGGTACCCCAAAAGCTGTTTTAACTGGCCTGAACATTAAAAAAATTTATATCGAATAAAACAGAGGTTAAGCAACACGGGGCTTTATTAGTGGGCTCATTGTGATCAATGATAATGAGGACTGGGCTTCCTCAGTGTGAGGCTGGCTTCCTCATGGTTGCAGGCTGGCTGCAACAGGTCCTGGTGCAACATCTAGCATTCTCTTCTGGTAGTTCTCTTTTTTGGAGTTAGAAAAATCTTTCCCAGATACTCTGCCTAACCATTTGTATCAGTCAGCTATTGCCACATTAATGCTAAGTAACAAGTATCCCCAAACTTTGTGCTATATAAAAAGTATGCATTTCTGTCCTCACAGCTGGACTGTGGTTTGGCTGTAGTAAGCTGGGCAGATCTGCTTCAGTCTGCAGGGCCTGCTGCAAATAGCTCGAGGCTGTGGGTTGGTTTCAGATTTGCTTCACAGGTGTGTGTTTGGGGGCCATAGCTGAAAGACAGAAACTAATAAGGACAGCTCTTCTGATGGTGGATCAACTGAGAGCAAGAGCCCAGTTATATTGTGTGAGCACATTTAAGTCCTGTGACTTACCTTCCACTAACATGCCATTGGCCAAAAACAAAACACATAGCCAAGCCCAACACAAATGGGATGGAGAAATAAACTCTACTCACAGTGTAGGGAGTTGGGTAGTAAATATTTACTGAATGAAAATCCATACTATTACACCTCTTCCTTCTATAGCTGATTTCCTTTCATGGGACCTAAGCCAGAATTTCTAATTACTAAACTAATCGCTGCAGAGGGGAATGGATATTACCAATAATGCTTAAACTAACACCTGGGGTGGTTGGGCGTCCATAGCACAAACCTTAGGAGAACCAGGTGGTAATGTGTTAGGCACAAGTGGTCCATAATAAAAGTCATTAATCATTAGGGGCTCACAATAAATAGAAACACAGACACAGAAACTCAATGTTAGCTAGCATTCATTATCTGTCCCATGGAAGGATTAGAAGTGTTCAGACATGGACATCCTTTGGTCTGCTTGATTCCTTTTCCAGTGTCCTGCAGATTTGGTCCAGTCCCGCAGTCCTAGCTCTATGTCTATGTTCCTTGGTCTTTTCTCTTGCTAGTCTCCATTCCTCTATCACTTCTCACCTTCTTTTTGGCTCCATTGTGTGCTCTTGACCATGGAACCAGCAGAGTGATTCTGGGTGGAGAGAGTTGCCAGAGAGAAATTCTGTAATAATTATAGTTACTAATAACTAACATTTCCAGTGCTCTTTTAAGTGCCAAGAACTGTGCAGGTGTTTTTAACTGTATTACCTTTAAATCTCACAATGACTCTAATTTTTTATATAAGGACATCGAGGCTCAATGAAATAAGTGTTCAAGGTTATTGAACTAAGAAGGTAGAGTTGGGATTCAAACACAGATGCATCTGACTCCATAATTCTTTTAATTGCTATCCACTTTTGTTAGATTTATAAATAGTGTAATAGGGTAGTTTAAAGGTAGAAGAAATGTTCTTATTTAGGTATTGAAAATCATAAAACTTAGTGCTATTGTATCCTTTTTCACAATATGGATATATAGAGGACTTTAAATGAAAGAAACAATGTCAAAAGTATTTTTATGGAGTTGTTAATTGTTTTAGGGAGCAAGCTCATAAAAATCACAGACCACAAAACATAATTACAAAATGCACTTGACATCAATTATAGGAAGTATTGATTTCATTAACTCACATCTGTCCAGGAGCTATAAATTATGGGAAATAGGGAATGCATGTATATCCCCTTTCTGAATGGCCAATCCTATACCACTCACTCCTGCATCAATGATTGGATGTTGTTGAGCATGCAGTACACCACATTACATGTCACTCCCTTTATGACTCAAAGGAACAGGTTTTTTCCCCTCCGAGCTCATTCTTCAAAAGGCCATACACCTCTTGAACAGTCTTTGCTTTTGTCTTAAAGGACCTGTATTTCCTATAATTTTGTGGTTCTCAGAGTGTCATTCAGGAATCCACGGGAGTTCCTGAGATGATAAAAAAAACAAAAACAAAAACAAAAAAACTATGTTCCTAGTAATATGCAGATTCGATTTGACTTTTGTATGCTCACTCTCTTATGAGTGTATAGTGGTGTTTTCCAGGGCTTACACACGTGTGATGTCACGACAGATTGGCTGCAGAAGCAGATATGAGAATCCAGCTGCCTTCTATTAAGCCAGACATTAACAGTTTTTGTGAAAATGTAAATGCCAATCTTCTAATTTTTTGGAGAAAATATAGTTCTCGTGAGTACAATTTATGTTAATATGTGATAAGTTTATTTTAAAAGGAGTGCATAAGTATTTTAAATTTTAATTGCTAATAAGATAAATATCAATACATGTTAACATATACCCCCACCAGAAAAGCTCTTGGAGTCCACTAATAGTGTAAAGAGCTTGAGACCAAAAATTTTGAGAACCACGGCTATAACCATGTTTTCCCTCTTTGTTTGAGAAGCTAGGGAGCCAGGAGCCAAATTTATAATCCACGTTGGCATTTAACTGAGATCACAAGACATGAGATTTGTGGACTGATATTTCTTCATGCCTTATTCTATGTTTTGCTCCTAAATGATTTCTTGGCTTATTGTCCATACTGCTCTATTTAAAAATGTTTAATCATAAGCTTCAGATAAGTTATTGTGGGCTGCTGGAGATAAACCGCACAGAGGATGGGTTGGTCTCTGAGAGTGTAGCATAGAAATGCAGTGTTGCAGACTTTTATCCAAATATGTCCTCAGATTCAAATGCTGCTTCTTAGAAACTACAGACGGGATCTTCATGGTGGTAGCGGAAATCATTGTCAGTACATCTGAATGGATGGTACTTTTGTTCCAGAGTCTGTTCACTTTCTATTCTCTAAATTATGCATATCCTTTTAAGGTATAGCCTCGCTCTCCCTCCCTCTCTCTCCATTTCTCTTTCCCCCCCCAACAGATTTCTTTTCCCCTCTTTCCTTTCTTCTACTTTGCATTTACGTTCTCTATGACCTATTCTTAAAACATACTTTCTAATGCATTTCTTGAGTTCAGAATAAAAGGCTAGTACTTTCAGCATTACTTCATCTTCATTATTAGCCTCTTATAACTCTCTCTGATTTAAGGTTATTGTATAATACTTGAGCTCTCGGCTAATGTACGTTACATTGGCACTGTAATCAGTGCACATTTCAAGGGCTTCAGTCAACAATAGCACCCAAAGCTTTGAATTCAAAAATGTATAATTATTTTTGCAAATTGAGAGCGGGATAAGATTGGTCTAAAGAATGCACTAAGGCATACCCTTCAACTTTAGCATTGTGTGTGAGGCACAGATGACTACTATTGGACATTTGTTAATTATCATAGTTATGATAAATGTACTGGTATTTTCTTTGTGACTCAACTTGAGAATAATTTCTCTCTCTCTCCTAGTTGAACTCCATTGTAAACCTTCAAAGGGGAAATAAAACTAGAGTAGTGTTTGGCCATTGTGTCATTATCCCCAGGGAATGGGTAGTCCCTTTAGGGGAAATTTTCTGATCCCTTGGTAGTGGGGTTGGGGGCTAGATGGAGTGAAATTCAGAGGGGCTGAGAATGAGGGAGAGTAGAGTTAGCCTTGAGGGTGCTTTGCGAAGGATAGATGAGTTTGTTTTCCAAATGATGAGTGTCTCTCATTTATCTAAACCTATCTTGATGGTATATAGATGATAGGAATACTGATGTTTTGACCACAAAACTCAGTGACATGGGCCAATCACAATTCATCAGAGCAGAGACTGCTCACAGAGAGGCCTTTTTTGTTTCCCTTATCCATGCAACAAATAGGATTGTAACCAAAAAGGAGGAGAGAAGAGAAAGAGGAAGAAGGGGAGGAGGAGGGAGGGAGAGTGCTCTCCCACGGATAACAGAATAGCTGCATTATTATAAGTTTCCTAACTGGAGTAAGTAAGAATGTCTTAGAAAATGATTCATTGACTTCCAAAAGCTATCAGAGAGGAGCTTCCAGTCAGAGTGTACTTAGGGCATGGAGGAAATATTCTAAAAATTTTATTCCGGTCTTTAAGATCCTTCATTCCCAACTTTCTAATCAATTGTCTTGTGCTCCTGCTCCATGCATTCTTGTCTGTGACTTGCTTCATGTCTTTCTGTGTGAAATGACTTAGTCTTACTCTCTTTCTCCCTATTGACAGTGTAGCGTAGTGACTAAGAGCTCAGGTCCCAGATCAGGTGTCTCTGGGTTTGAGTCTCCTTGACACTTCTTAGCCATGTGGTCTTGCTGCATGACCTCTAAGACCAAGCTCCTCACTAATAATGGAAAATAATAGGACAGACTTCGTGGAATATACCATGATTTTATCTGTTTTCTGGTTGATGGACATTTGGATCACTTCCACTTTTCAGCTTATGAGTTATGAATAATGAACATTCTGTGTTGAGTTTTTTGTGGACATATATTTTCATTGTTCTTAGGTAAATATCTAGATATGGAGTTGCAGGTTTATAGATTAGATGTGTATTTAAGTTCACGATAAACTGTTAAATTGTGCACCCACATAAGAAAAGCTCTAACACTCCCTCCAGAAAATTAAGAGAGAATGTGATTTTTTATAATTATGCTCATATTATCATTCTTGGTGCTCTTTATTCATTTCTGTAGATCTGGGTTTATATTTGCATTCATTTCTCTTCAGCCCAAAGAATTTTCTTTAGCGTTTCTTATAATTCAGTATTTCTGGTGATGAATATTTTATCATGTTTTCGGTATCATGATATATCAGAAAATCTGAAGAATATTTTCAGTTGATAAAGAATTCTAGGTTGGTGGATTACCACCCCCCCATTCTTCAGTTAAAAAGAAAATATTCTATTGTTTCCTGATCTCCACTGTTACTGATAAGAGCTTGAATTTCGTTTGTATTGTCGTCTTGCATCTGACATGTCTTTTTTTTCCCCTTTGGAATGCTGTTAAGATTGTCTTTTTACCTTTGGTGTTCAACAATTGAACTCAGATGTTTCTAGATGAGAGTTTTTGTTGTTGGTGGTGGGTTTTTGTTTTTGTTTTTTGTTAATTATCCTGCTTGGAATTCAATGAACTCTTAGAACAGTACATGTTTTTCATCATATTTTGGAAACTTACAGTGATATTTCTTCATATTTTTTTTCTTCCACATTTTCTTTCTCCTGTACCACTGGGACTCCAATTGTATGTATTATAGAGCTTAATATTGCCCCATAGGTCACTGAATATCTGCTTATCTTTTGAATCTTAATTCTCTCTGTTCTTCACATTGAATCATTTATTATGATTTAAGTTCATAGACTCTTTCTTTTGTAGTCTCCAATCTGTTGTTAAACACTTTCAGTGAATTATAAAATGTCAGCTCTTTGCCTTTTTAGTTCTAGTGTTTCCCTTTGGTTCTTTTAAAAAAAAATTATATTTCTCTATTGATACTCTTTATCTGTTATAGTCATTCTGACAAATTTTTCCTTTAAATCTTTTTAAGAAGGTTTTATTTAGGGGCGCCTGGGTGGCTCAGTCGTTGGGCGTCTGCCTTCGGCTCAGGTCATGATCTCAGGGTTCTGGGATCGAGCCCCACATCGGACTCCCTGCTCGGCAGGAAGCCTGCTTCTCCCTCTCCCACTCCCCCTGCTTGTGTTCCCTCTCTTGCTGTGTGTCTCTCTGTCAAATAAATAAATAAAATCTTTAAAAAAAAAATCACATCTTGAAAAATGTTTTATTTGAGAGAGCATGAGTGGGAGGAGCAGCAGAGGGAGAAGAACAGGCAGACTCCCCGCTGAGCAGGGAGTCCTACTCAGGGCTCAATCCCAGGACCCTGGGATCATGACCTGAGTGGAAAGGCAGACACTTAACCGACTGAGCCACCCAGGTTCCCCTTAAATCTTTGAATGTACTTAAAATAGCTGCTTTAACAGCTTGTCTGCTAATTCCAAACTTCAGGTCATCTTGGGATTAATTGCTATAGACTGTCTTTTCTTTTGATGGTGGGTCACATTTTCCTGTTTTCATGTCTACTGCTTACTGTATACTGAACATTATAAGTAATCCATTGTAAAATCGCTGGATTCTTTTATCTTACACTGAAGACTATTGATTTCTGTTCTTCCAGGCAGTTAAGTTACCAACTGATCCCCTTGAACTTATGGAGGCTTGGTTTTATTAAGGTGGGTCTGTTTGATTTTGCTCTTAGTATTAATAGGATGAAGACTTTAATTCAGAGACATACACTTTAATCCTAAAAAAAATGTCCTTCTGAGGTTTCAGTGGAAAGCCCAAGGTGTTTAGCAAAACCCTCTAACTGGGAAACACTTAAACTTCAAACTCTACAGTAGGCAGCACCAAATGTTTCTGCTCATGTCTCTTAGCGTTGCAACTATTGCTTTCTGCTTGGTTCCTTACAGTCTTCCTTAAGCAATTGTAGTCTACACTCAGCCAAAGATTTGAGGTAGTTTATATATCAGATTTGGGGTTCCTTCTTTTGGCTCCTTCATTTCTGGATTTCTTTTCTTAATCTCCAGCAGCTCTGGAGGCCCTAAAGTTTTTCCCAGATACTCTAAGCCAGTAAGACTTCAGTAGTGCTTGAATTTTAGCTGTCCAGCATCCCTTGGACTGGGGAGTTCTCTTAAGAAAAAAGCTACAGGGGCGCTTGGGTGTCTCAGTTGGTTAAGCAGCTGCCTTCAGCTCAGGTCATGATCGCATGGGTCCTGGGATCCAGCCCCATGTCCGTCTCCCTACTCAGCAGGGAGTCTGTTTCTCCCTCTGCCTCCTCCCTCCCCGCCTCACCATGTGTGTGAGTGTGCTCTCTCTCTCTCTCTCTAATAAATGAAATCTTAAAACTATAAAAGTAATCTTATCCAGTTCAATTCTTTTTTTTTCCCCCAAGCATACTACCCTCCAATTTATGCATACTTTTAGTTATTCTCCAGTGCTTTCAAATAGTTTTTCTTAAAATTTTGTCCAAAGGGTAAAATTCTTAGCTGTAGGAGATTTATTCTGACCCAAGCTGCCACTCCCTGACTGAAGCTGCCGTGTCTCTGTGTTTCCCAGTAAGGAGTCCTGACTAGAGATGAGGTTCGTGTGGAGAAAAATTGGGCTGTGGTGGGCGAGAGCATATAGGGCCTTAAAGGCCAGGCAATGGATATTTTACGTGATGGAGTAGACGATAGGGAAAGGGTCACGTCTGAAGTATAGATAGCTTTTGTTTTTAAATATTAGAAAGATGCTGACATTTATTATAATTCATGGAGAGACTTGACATGTATTCAAATGAATTGGTATGGTATTTCCATCATTTACATGAGGCAAATGTCAGAACAGAAGACCCTCAACTTATCCTTGTAATTATAAGTCCTTCCCTTCCCCTTTTTCCTGCTGTCTTCCTTCCTCTCCCCTCCCCTTTCTTTTTCTGCCTCTTTTGTCTTCTCTCCCTCCCTTTCTTGCCTCTTTATTTTCAAGTTTGTGACTAACGCATGAAGGGAATACCAGAGCTATTCAAATATGTGACAAGAATTCAAATTTAGTCTTCAAAGAGAGGCCCCAATTTTTTACTTAGTAAAAGCATTTATTTTGTTAACTTCACTATTCCCAGTGCTTAGCAAAATGCCTTGTACTAGTAGAAAAAGGGAAAAAAAAATAGTAAAACCAGGGAAATCATTAAATTGTAATGTATCAATTCAAAAAACCTACTGTGAAGTGTCTACAATTATAATTGGTAATTCTATGTAACAACTTGGAAGAATGGTTTTGATCAAAGCATGATAGAAAATTATATGTATGCTGTAATGCAGACTGGAAATATACACATGACGAAGATTGGAAGGGAATACACAAAATGTTAATAGATGTGTGTTGATAGGATTATGAATGTTTCTAAAACATTTTCAAACAGGGAAAAATGTCTTTTGAAACTTTTTAATTTGGAATTGTAATTATGTACATGAATAGCAACTTGAGAACGAGGAGTTCTAAGGCTAGACATTATCTCTAGGTGAAAGAATTTCCGATTAGTCCACTTGCAGTATGGAATCACCCAAGATAACAAAGAAGCCTAGTATAGTTTGTCCTGAAGAAGAAAGCCAATTTACTATATTCAGTACTGGCTTCTCTGCCATTTTTCTGTAGAAATACTGGTTTACTGCATGGAGTTTCCAATGTTTACCTATAACTGATTAAAATGGGCAGAGCATGGAGCGTTCTATTTATTTCCAGGTGAATTCTTCACATTTCCTGGCTTTTGAAAGTTCTTCCACAAATCTTCTATGACTATGTATCCTCGTAAACCCCAGTCATATAATTTCTCCCCACTGACCTGGACAAATACGATGGCTTGTTGTAGATAATAAAGAGAGGCAGCAAGTCCCATGAATCCAGGTGGATACACCAGCTTCTTTATTTTTGAACCTCTAGCCAAAAGAAGTCCAACAATGCCAGCAAAACCAATAACACCAAGTCTTGGAAAAAATCCAGGAGGTGCATCTTGGAGATATTCATAGCTGCCTAACCCCCATTGAACCAAGCTCTGCATCCTGGACTTAGTTTGTGAGTACATTTCCTGACACCCAACTTGTATAAGGCTCGCAGTAACGTCGGAGATGTGAAATGCTTTCTTCAAGTGGGGTCCTTGGCTCCTCCACATATTTAGATTGACCCTCAGGGACGGAGTAGAGTGAAAGCTCATTAACCTTCACGGAAGTTTTGTGAGGTGAGTCCTTTTTAGGTGATGCATAGACTCTGAAGGTGAGCAAACCCAGGCTGGCTGGCCCCACAGATTTCTGAATTACCTTGAACATGCTGCTGGAAGAGGTGGCTCTGGCCGAAACTTTTTTTTGTTTTGTTTTGTTTTGTTAGAGGAACTTCCATAGGAATGCATAGGGGCTGTATTTGGGGTCTTCCATTTAAACATCGAGGACTTGGAGTTTAAATGTTTCAGGATTAAGCAAGGTACACCTTTTAGCCTACAATTAAAGAAAAATCTCTTAGCCAGGGTCTCCTGGTGACCATCTCATTTCCCTAGGTGGCAGAAAGCTTGTACCTCTCCCCTGGCGAACACACGGGACTAACATCATTCTGGATTTAATAGCTGATTGAGAGATGCTGGGCATGCAGGAGACAGACAAGCATCATGAGATCTGGTAAAGCCTGAATCCTTCTGTGGTTTCAGATGGATAATCACAAGATGCCAAGGGTATCCAAGGAAAAGATGGGAAGCAACCTCAGGACAGAGGGTAAATTTGCATCATCTAGCTGACATACCCTGCCAATCCTAGTGATGTTCCTCCTCACTCCTGTGCCTATGACACAGTGTGGCTGGAAGATGAGATTGGAAGACTGATAAGCTGGACTGAGGTCTTCCTTGTGGTGTCTATAACTTCTGGTAAAAAATGGTAATGTTGGAGTGCCTGGGTGGCTGGGTTGAGTGTTCATTGATCTCAGCTCAGGTCTTGATCTTGGGGTCGTGAATTTTAGCCCCGCATTGGGCTCCACACTGGGCATGGAGCCTACTTAAAAAAAAAAAAAAAAGTTGATGTGGCATTGTAATGCTTATAACTAGGATTCTCATAACATTTATCATCCAAACTAGGACATATTTGAGAGCTGGTGAGGATGCTATTAGCTGTGATAACAGGCACAAACTGGGATATACCAAGAAAACTGAAGCACACAGTGGATCCACCTATAACCCATGTGGCTTTTTTTTGGTTGCACTAGGAAAACACCTTCCAACGTGGTTTCTGTCTTCCTGTGACATCAGGTCATAGGTCATCACCCAAACCATCAATGTAAGGAATCTCTCCACAGGACGAACCAAATGGCACTTTCTAGCTCTGGTTTTCCTCTGGTCATCAAAGATTTGGAGAAGGGGCTGGAATGAGTAACATGTTTCATGCAGAAATGTCTGGCAAAAAAATGTAGGATGGATTCAGAAGGGCACCCGAGTTGTGGGTTGGGGAGCTCAACAAAGAGGTTGTACTGACTCAGCTGTTTTATATAAGCAGATAAAAAGCTCAGTTATTAGCACATTCTCTGGAAGGAAGGCAATATGATGATAGTTCTTTTGTCCTTCCATTGCTCGACACCCACTAATTTATAAACCCTTGTGCCTCTTAAACAATACTTTTCTTGAATGGCACAGATTCATGGAGGACAAATTACTGTTTGCCGCCTTAGTCATTTAGAGCAATCGTTTTCCCAATGGGATGTGCTGGCCTCTGGCAGCTCGAGGAGGTTCTCTGAGTGACCAAAGAACTGGAACTGTGTAGGTTTATTGCTAAGAGCCTGACAATGTCACTGTTTCACTTCTGGTGTGAAGCGATAATTGACTTTTAAGTGCTAATAAAATGTAGACCAGGTATTTGCGTTTTGTTCAAGGTGTTCTTTTTATTATATAAATCTTGGTAAATGTTTTCATGGTTGTTTCTGCAGGTAGGTGTTCAGGGCAATCATTTTTCATGATGATATAGGCCAATAAATATTGTTCTAGGAAGGAAACTAGAGCCTACAGCCTCTCAACTGGGACACAGCTAAAGGTCTTAATCATCACCATTGTTTTGTGTGAATATATTTGTAATGCATCATCCGAGGTTCTGGCAATATTTATGTCCATCATGATGTTGAACTAGCAAACATGTTAACCAACTTCTCTGTACTTTTGTAATAGTTGTTGGAGGACTATGTTATATTCTGACTATCTCTTGCTAGCTGTGTGATTTTGGTCCTGATTTGGCCTCTTGGAGACTCAATTTCACCATTTCCTGTAAGATGAAGGAATTGGCTATAACTGACCCATCAGGCTACTTTATGATCTAAAATGCTGTAGTTTTCTTACTTGATTTAGGGATCACCCTAACAGATGTGACAACAGAAGCCACCAGCCTGGATGAGCAGCTATAGGAGAATGAGAACTATCAGTTAGATAAATCGTGGTGCAATAATTGTGACCATGCTGTTTGACCCCAAATTCAGGGCCCAGGAACTAACAGGTATAAGTCCTCTTAGAGCAATAATGGGAGCAAACATTTTCAGAAATCAAAGTTCTCCTGGAAAATTTGCACATATGATTACTATAGATGTGGAAAGTCCCCTCAACTGGGCACTGGAAAAAATAGGCCATGGTCCCCAATCTGTCACATTAACTCCCAAAGCTTCAGTGCTCTCATTTGAAATAGAGGGAATTGAACCAGATGGCTAGCAAGCTCTCTTCCTGTCTCGAAAGCACTGATTCTGAACTTTCCTGAAGTAATAGTTTTATTTAGAGTTATCTAAATTCCTACACTGTCCAAGAGAGGTTGTGTTCAGGGTAGAAAATGACAGGAAGAGCTGATGTCCAGATAGAGACAGATTGAATTTTTTCATCCTTCTTGCCTGAGTTAGCTGAGAGGTTGACTAAATGAAAAAACCGTGATATTATTGATGCATCATCAGATTCTGGTTTTGGAAATTCATCCCAGATTTAGGATAGTACCAGCTATCTTGCTTATTACAGACAAGTGCCCTACAAGTGCTTAAGTTCATTAGAGGAGATGTGAGGGAAAGAAGTATAGATAGAACCCATCCAGTCATCTCAAATGACTTGTGAATAATATTGAGGGACCCCAAGGAAATATAAATGCCCCCAGAAGTTTCAGTATGTACCCTGTGCTTTGGTGAAGTTAAGCCCTTCAGTTTCCAATGGACAGATACTGTCTATTCCCATTGCCCATTCCCACCTCCCTCCTCCGCCAAGCCCCTTTTTGCCCTAAGATGCTTCACTATTCCTATCAGTTTGTGACTTTTTCTTAATGCAGTAAATGACCCTCTGATTACCACCTCACCTCAAAGAGTGGGTGTGGAAATTAAATGAGAAAAGGATATATGTCGGTTCTTTGTTCTTGGTAGTTATGGTCTAGAAAGTTACTTTGAATATTAGCAAATGCCGAGTTGCTCCTAAGGGAAATACAGTGTTAGGTTCCTGTGAGCCTGTTTCACGTTTTTGTGAACTGATCAATTCATTTACTTTATCTGGGTTTCTGTTAAAGATGCCTTATTTAACTTATATTGTTTGTTAACATGGAACTCATGACCAGCGGCACCATAACTCATGCCTGAACAAAGGCTGTCTAATACATGTTTTCTCTGTAAGGCACGTCACAGCTTTCTTGTACTTAGGAACACTAGAAAGCACTTTCAGCACTATGCCTGGGGCCATTTTATTTTTTTGTTGAAGTGTAGTTGACATACAGTATTCTATTTCAGGGGCGCCTGGGTGGCTCAGTCGGTTGGTCATCTGCCTTTGGCTTGGGTCATGATCCCTGCTCAGCCGGGAGTCTGCTTCTCCCTCTGCTTCTCACCTGCCTCATGCTGCATGCGCTCTCTCTCTCTCTCTCTCAAATAAATGAATAAAACCTTAAAGATGAATATTCTATTTCAGATGTATAACACAGTGATCAAACATATATATTAGAGTGTCACCACAATAAATCAAGCTACCATCTGTCACCATACAAAGTTTTTATAAAGATTTTATGTATTATGTTGTATCCTGTGTCTTATTTATTTTATAACTGAAAGTTTGTGGCTGTTAATTCCCTTTCCCTATTTTGCCCATTCCCTGCGCCCCTCGCAACGATCAGGTTGTCCTCTGTATCTGAATCTGTTTTGTTTTCTTAGATTCCACATATAAGTGAAGTCTCATGTTATTTGTCTTTCTCTGACTTACTTCACTTAGCACAAAAACCTTGTAGATCCCTAGATGTTGCAAATAGCAAGATTTTATTTTTTTTAATGGCTGAGTAATATTCCATTGCATATGTACACCACATGTTCATTATTCATTCGTCTGTGGATGGACACTTAGGTTGCTTTCATACCTTGGCTATTGTAAAAAAAATGTTGTAGTGAGCATGGAGAATGTATATCTTTTTGAATTAACATTTTCCTTTTTTTTTTTTTTTTTGGATGAATACCCAGAAATGGAATTGCTAGGTTGTATGGCAATTCTATTTTTAATTTTTTGAGTACCCTCCATATAGGTCTCCATAGTGGCTGCATCATTTTGCATTCTCACCAACAGTGCATAAAGGTTCCCTTCTCTCTACATCCTTGCCAACTCTTGTTGTTTTTTTGATAGTAGCCATTCTGAAGGTGTGAGGTGACCTCATTGTGGTTTCAATGCGTTTCCCTGATGATTAGTAATTCTGAGTATCTTCTCATGTGTTGGCCATCTGTATGTCTTTGGAGAATTGTTTATTCAGGTCCTCTGCCCATTTTTTAATTGCACAGTTTTGTTTGTTTGATATTGAGTTGTGTGAGTTCTTTATCTATTTTGGATGTGTTCTCCTTATCAGTTAAATCGTTTATAAACATCTTTTCCCATTTAGTTCATTGCCTTTTTGTTTTGTTGATTGTTTCCTTCACTATACAGAAGGTTTTTAATTTGATTTAGTCTCATTTGTTTATTTTTGCTTTTGTTGCCCTTGCCTGAAAAGACAAATCCAAAAAAATTATTACATCCGTGTCCAGTAGCTTACTGCTTATATTTTCTTCTAGGAGTTTTATGGTTTCTGGTCTTACATTTAAGTCCTTAATTCATTTTGAGTTAATTCTTGTGTGTGGTGTAAGGAAGTAGTCCAGTTTCATTCTTTTGCAGGTAGCTGTCCAGTTTTCCCAACACCACTTATGGAAAAGACTGTCTTTTACTTGAGGATCATTTTAAACAATGAAATTACCAAAAAAAAAAAAAAAGAAAACCCTACAAAAGTGTGAAAGAAATGACAATAAAAAAATGGTGAAAGACACTTGTTTTACAGCATGAGTGCTGAAACAAGAAGGCGGAGGCTCACCTCAATCTGCCTCTGCTGGGAATGGGTGCATTGGGTGATCCAAATTTCTCTTCACTTGCTGTACATCTGTGAATGACCATAGAAGTGCCATAAGCATTGATTTGGGGGTTACAAATAAATTTTAGTGAGTAGGTGAATTTGTGAACATGGAATCCATGAATAAAGAGAATGGATGGTCCTAGTTAAGGACTTAGAGACATTACACAGAAATTTACACTCGATTAGGTATTCCGTGTTGCTCTCAGAGGATTAAAACAAACCAACATGTACCTCTGCCAAATACCAGACACCATGCTGGGCACTTCCATGTAATTCCTCTTTCTTTTTTACAACAATCCTTGCAATTAAGGAAACAGACTCAGATTCAATAAGCTAAGTTCACACTACCAATCAATGTCCCAGTTGTAAATAAATATTTACAGCTCCAAAGTGCATCCCTTTAGGGATGGGTATTGAGGTTGTTGCTCTCACTTAACTTTTGTACCTTGAGGCTGGGCTGGGGATGGAGGAGACAGGAGAATAAACCAGGTTGTCAGGGTCCTGGAGTCTGAGAACTGCCACGAGTGAGCAAGTTAAGGAGCACACCGCTGTGATCGAGTGACAGGCAGGCTCGCTGATTCTCAGCTGGGAACCAGGAGGACCTTGCCACCCCCGCAGACGAGCAGAGAGGAAAGAGGAGTTGGAATCCTGATCTTTGGCAGCCCAAGGAGGGCCTTCCTATGGAGGAACTTCTCTGTGGCTTCTCCCTGCTCTGTTGTCTTGAGCTCCTCTCTTTTCGGAGTGGATTCCAGACCCTCAGATTCCCCCTGGGCATCCAGGCCCGGGGAAAGAGAATTGTGTTGACCACATTCTGTATTTATACGAAGGGGGTCTTCTCCAACAGCTAAATGATAAGGTCGCTAAAGTTAGCAGTCGCCTGTTAATGTGGTCGTAGCCTTCACAGGCCCTCGTATGGTGTCAAGTAGTAATTCACATTACTAAGTACGGTAGAGACAGTACTTAGTGAAACCAAGGTTGATTGCTTTAGTTTCTTGCTGGAGGTTTTAGGACCGTGAAATAGGCGTGATTTGATCGGATCGTTGATTTTTCCAGCGTGTGGACGCTGTGGTCTCTTGCCACCTTCTGGCCGCCCGTCTCCTTCAGCATTCTCGCATTTGTCCGGGGGTGTTTTGCCTCTTTCTGCCTCTCTGCCTCTTTCCTCTTGCCACTGTTGATTGTGTCTCCCTGAAACATCAAGTCCCTTTGTCAGCTGCTACTGTCCTTGAACTGAACAAAACCCTCACAAGCAGGCCGGGAGTTGAGTCACTTACCTCTGTCTGCAGAGGAGTTGATCTCCCTTGACAAGGTTTTGTCTGGTTTTAGTGGTACAGTTAGTGACAGCCCATGCATGTAGCAGCGTGTGACCCAGCTCCTTGCCTCACAGTGTGTCGTCGTCAGAACTGTCACACAGGCGGAACAAGTTAATTCCCCGCCAGCAGAAGGGCAGACCGTAATAATACTGAGCCTCTGGAGAGGGTGCTGTCAGGCGGCGAGCCGGCCCCAGCTACCCAGCTGCTCTGCTCCGCGGGCAAGGGATGCGTGCTGACAGGCAGCCTGCTATTCCCAGGGAGCCCGGTGGGCGCAGGCTTGGTGGTTTTTCTTTCGGTTCCATGGTGCTCCTGGTTCTGTCAGCTGTAATCCGGGGATGACAGTTTTAACAGGGACCGTTTGACGCTTTAAAAAGCCTGTCTTTTTCTGGCAGAGGCAGAGAACTGCTGTTGACCCTTTTCCTATCGGAGTTCTTTGTTGCTGCTGTTGTTGTTTCCCCCCTCCCCCCATCGTAGCTAATGAGAATGATTGGGTAGGAGCATACTTGTGGCATACTTGTGGGTTTCCCCTGGAGACGGTTGCTGATGAACTGTCAGTCTCATTCAAGGTGCATTTTCTCCCCGGGTTCTTTAAGAAATCCATGGTTTCTGATGCTGGGGTCAGGTGTATGTTTCTTGGAGAGGAGAGAACTAAGAGTTCACCCAGTGTTTGAAGTGCGAATGATGTGACTGTGCACGGGGGTAATTCTCCCCAGTAGACGTTGGGGGATATGTAGGAGAAATGGAGACAAATGTCCAGGGATCCAGAGTGGGCACTGGAGAAGTTCATGCCACGCAAGAACAAAACACAACACACTCAGTTAGCCAGAGTGGAGAGGTCTAGATTCCTCCTGGAGGCAGAAGTCACGGTTACTTCTCATATGAAGACTTGATGACCGGGTGGCTTTTCTTTTCTTGTTCTTTTAGAGAGACAAGAAGACAGGAGAAACACAGAGGACTTTGCTTGCAATTAAGTAGTGATGAAAACAAAAGATCACTTTTCCCCTAATGATATATTTGACACCTGGGGAGGTGTGATTTGTGTTAGTACGTCTGCGTCTCTTGAGTTGCTGTAATTTCTCCGAAATAATTTTAGGAATTGATGAGCAAAGAGCAGTCTTTTTCAGACATGAAGAGTGGTCTTGTTGGAAGACACATTGCCAGATTTACAGACTCTACCCGATGCCTACATTGATTAGCTCAGGACGCATCTGCGAAAGGCCACAGAAGTCACTCTGGTTGGTGTGGCGAAACAGGTGTAGGGAGGATAGGTTATATCCTGTCGTTTCAGATGGACTCATTACTTCTCTGCCTTTCATACGTTCTTTGTGTGCCAAACTTGACTCGACTTTTAAGATTCAGATAAAAAGTCTTACCAGATCCCCTTTACATGAAACGTTCCCCACCACCTCAGGAGAGATCTTGGGACTTTTAAAATGTGTTTATAGATCATTAGTATATGTATTAGGCAACATTTAAATGTGCCTCCTTCGATCTCTGCCTTTTCCACTAGGCTACGACTCGTTGAGGTTAGAAGCCATGTGTTCTTTGTCATTTTATCCACAGTGACTAGAAGATGTCTAGCACAAAGCAGATGCTAAATCCGTGGTTGAAAACTGAATGAAGGGCACTCTCTGATGAGCTCTGGTGTGAGAAAAAGTTAGATGGAAGGTGAAATTTAATCAGAGGTGAATTTAAAAGAGTTGATATTTGCAGTAAAATGTCTATTTGTAGTGGCACGAATCCTTCAGAATGCTATTAGAATGAGTTCAGATATTTGAAGAATGCTATAGATGATTAAAAAATTGAAAGGACTTTTAACAGCTATGATGCAAACAATGATTCGTGCAGATGGTATAATACTAGCACGTGGCAAGGAGCTAGCAGAACTACCGGAGCCTTGCTTCTGTGATCTCTATCAGATTTCATGATAGGGTCGAGAGGAAACATGAGATGATAAAGCTGGCTCCACTCGGTGAATTCAAGTCTCTAGGGCCGGAAGAGATGCAGTCCAGGGTGTCGAAAATGGTTGGCAACGGTGGAATCCTTGGAAGAGAAGAGGCATCCTGGTCTTGTTGAGGCCTCCTCATTTTCTGTTTTTCACGCCATTCTAATTTTCTCCACTCTTCCTGTCACCACTATTAGTCTTCTTTTCCTGCTGGTCATGACCTCTCAGACTATGAAAGAGCTGAAGTCCTCTCTCTGTCTCTACAGTTAACTTTTTCCTGTGTAGATAACAAAGCAATGCAGAGTTCATCACCTCACTCTCTCATCAAGACCGCTGCTGGGACTTTGCCTCTCGACATTCATTATGGCTCTCTGCCCTGCTCCTCTCCAGCCTCTCCAGGCCTGACTCTACCCACCCTCCCCTTCTGCAGTCCCCTCCCTTCCCTGGAGGGTCCTGCCTTACTGAAATCTTCGCAGCCTCAGGCATGGGCTCGCTGTTCCTCTGAGCCTCTGCACACTCTACATTAACTCCTTCAAAAAATGTCTTCACCGAGCCCAGCCCTGGTTTGGCATTGGAGGAGAAAAAGAATAAAAGCAGGAAAGCCATGGTCTTCATAAGGAGAGATGGTAATTAATCAAATGGCTATTAAATAATTAAGTACACTATAACATTATAACAGGGATAAGGAGAAGTATGGTGCTATGCACATATGTGACCTTGTCTATCAGATCAAAATCTTCCCTGGTAAAATGATGAATAGACATTAACTGGGGGAGGAAGGGGAAGGTAGGGTATTCTCAGCATGAGGAACAAGGTTTGCAAAGCTCTGTTCAGCAAGGAATCCCCATAGTGATGATGGATTGGAAGGAACTCAATGTGGCTGGAGTGGGCAGGGGTGAGACTGGGAGGCAGGGTTGACTCTGATCATGCACGGATGAATGTTTGTCTTGGTACAAAAAGCGGGTTGAGAGTCGCTAAAGCATTTTCAGTAGGGGCAGCAGGATAAAATCTCGAAAGGATCATTGTGTCTATAGAGTGAATTGGGAGAGGGAAGCTGAAGGAGTATGAATCAGGCATTTGCAGGGCCGTTAGAGTAATCCGGGCAACGAGTGTCCTGGTTGGGATTAGGGTAGGTGTGGAGGATATGGAGATATGTGAGTAGTTTTGAGAGAGATTTGGGAGGTGAAGTCCACGGAACTTGGTGGTGGACTAGACAGGAGGTGTGAGAAAGAAGGGCATGTGAAAGGAAGCTCCCAAGTGTTGGGATGGGTAGCTGGGTGGTGGTGAAGACCCTCTCTGGAGAGGAGATTGTAGAAGATGATCAGAGAGGATCCATGAGTTTGGTGTTGGGCAGAGTCTGAGGAGCCTCCCAGCTGTACATGTAGATCATGTGGGCAGGAAGGGGCACTGTTCTACAGCTCAGAGGGGATGTCGAGGCTGGAGACCTACACTGGTAAGACACCTTGCATAAGTCATAACTGAACCTGTGGACTTTGATGCAGTTAATTTGGGAGAGAACACCAGAGGGCACAGGATCAAGCCTTCAGGACAGTCAACATTAGATGGAAAAAGAGAGGGTGAGATTATAAAACATGAAAAGCCAGTGTGATGAGAAGACAAGTAGTGTGTTGTGATGTCACAGAAGCTAACAGAAGTCAGTGTTTCAAGAAAGAGGGAGTGTCAAATACACATGAGGGGGCCAAGGAACATGATGACCAAAAATATCTTTTGGATTTTTGCTATGAATAGGGGGAGAGATTTTGGTCATAACTGGGGGGAGAAGAGACATTAACAGCTGTGCCCTCTGCCTAAAATATTGTTTCTTTCTCTCTTTGCTTGGATGATCCCCCCCCCCATTCATCCTTGGGGTCTTGGCTGAAAGTCTTCTTCCAGGAAGCCCTCCATGAGGACTCTTTCCATTTTATCCTTCTATAATATCTGGGGGATTTTAAAATGTGCTTCCAGAGCATCAAACTTGTACCTTTTCACTTGTACCATTATGTTTTATATTATCTTCTTACTTATTGCCTATTTTTCCTGCCAGACTATCATTTCTGAGAGTGCACCATAATCAAATAAACTCTAACACTGTAGTTATAACCATGTTGATTTTACATCCCCATAGCTTAGCAAAGTGCCACACACTAAGGGGGGGCTTAAGAAATCAGATTGATTAACTGAATACATTATAAATACTGTTAATTTTTCAAATTAGTTAAAAAGTATGGGTTGAGTTTTATGGAGCTATTTATCAGAATATCAAAACAAAGTTTAAGCAGATGATTTGTGATTATTTAGATGAGAGTCCAGTTACTACAGTGAGCCGGTTTGGGTCCTAAAGAACTGGTCATTTCAAGCTAATTGAAGAGAGCTTCTTTTAATAGAGGATAAGAAGCTTCTAGATCAAGGGAATGTCATGGACATAACGTACCTGAGTTTTAGCAGTCACTCACGACATCCCTATAGACCCGATAGGTAGGTAGATTGCAAGCTGGCTGAGCATATGCTGGTCCATGCCAGTTGGTTCAAGGCCAACTTGGGGAAAACTGTTGTGGTGTGCTCTTGGCCCTGAGATTTTGAACTAAGATAGATAGTCCACAACTTTGGATCTGAAAGCCTTAGAGTCAGCTTTGTTTCAGAATTTCCAGTTCTTGAATCTTATAATAGTAACTGCAAACATGGTAATAGATGAGGAGAATGGCATCATTTTACATTTTTGCAGATCTCATATCTGCTTCTGCATTCAATCTGTTGCAATATGTTATTCTTGTTGAAATACATGAAGAAAAGTAGACCTCACACAGCTAAGTAGCTGGAATAGGGGGAAACGTTTTAATGGCATTTTCAGCTAATCGTGGATATTATTTTTGGATACTATAACAAAACTTGAAAAATGGTTTAAAGTCCTTAAAGATATGTGGAATCTGAAATCATATTAATGAACTTTTCTTAGGCAGTTACATTAAAATTGAGTAGTCTGACTTCCACTTTGAGTAAATCTTTTTCCCATGCATGATTTTGGAATATTTGTTTGGTTTAGGTTATGAGATCTTCCAAATATTGACACAGTTCATCATTCAAAAATTAAAAAAAAAATCACCTTCTTTAATATCATCACTGATTTTATCAGAAATCTCTAAGTATTGGAACCTGTTAAGCTCACTGTGGTGTATATAAGTTTTTTAAAATTCTAATTTTCACTTGAAAGCTCAAATTGTTGCATTGGCAATAAATACTATCATTTACTTGATGAAGCAACAGGCTTCCTTCATTCGTTTTCAATAAAATGTCTGCCAGTAGCCACGTTTGAATAACCGTCATAGGACTGTCAGCCATTCTTTCAAGTAAAAATCTTGTTTCATGAAAAAAGTGGCAAAATTCAAACAATTGCACATGTGCTTTTGTCTGAGGCAAGCATATACTTGGGCATGCAGCAGAAGTACTTGATGTATACTTCCCATTTTGTCTCAGAATATTAAAAAGATGTGTACTCAAGGGTTGAGATTTAGTTGGCCAACAGACACATGAAAAAGTACGAAACATCACTTGGCATCAGGGAAGTACAAATCAAAACCCTAATGAGATACCACCTCACACCAGTCAGAATGGCTAAAATTAACAAGTCAGGAAACAACAAATGTTGGTGAGGATGTGGAGAAAGAACCCTCTTACACTGTTGGTGGGAATGCAATCTGGTATAGCCACTCTGGAAAGCAGTATGGAGGTTCCTCAAGAAGTTAAAAATAGAGCTACCCTATGACCCAGCAAATACACTACTGGGTATTTCCTTCAGGGGTATAAATGTAGTGATCTGAAGGGGCACCTGCACCCCGATGTTTATAGCAACAATGTCTACAATAGCCAAACTGTGGAAAGAGCTGAGATGTCCCTTGACGGAAGAAGATGTGGTTCATGTATATGATGGAATATTATGCAGCCATCAGAAAGGATGAAATCTTAGCATTTACATTGACGTGGATGGAACTGAAGGGTATTATGCTGAGTGAACTAAGTCAATCAGAGAAAGACCATTATCCTATGGTTTCACTCATATGAAGAATAAAAGAACCAGTGTAGCAGAGCATAAGGGAAGGGAGGGAAAACTGGGAAGAAATCAAAGACTGAGACAAACCATGAAAGACTCTTAACTATGGGAAAGAGACTGAGGGTGGCTGCAAGAGAGGTGGGTGGAGGCATGGGGTAACTGGATGATTGGCCTTGAGGGCACATGGTGTGATGAGCACTGGGTGTTATATGCAACTGATGAATTACTGATCTCTACATCTGAAACTAATGATGTACTACATGTGGGCTAATTTAAATAAAATAAAAAAGTTGAGATTGAGTAAAAATAATTTCTACTTCATTGAGGATTAAGTGAACCTACTCTACATGCCCCACATTCTCCCCACCCTGCCTTTTAATGTGAGTGCACACATTGATTTATGCTAAAATGGCAGCCGTTTTACTACCATTGATTTTGTAACATCAGTGCAAATGTCAACATAATAAAACAAGGCAAATAATGTTTTAATATTATAAAAATGTTTATGACTTCTTCAGTCCCCCTGAAAGGGTCTCAGGGACCCCTAGATGTCTGTAGAGTCTGAGAACTGCTTGACTAACATTTGGATAGTCCCTATGTATTCCATGGGGTTACCCACCTCCTAGTGATGTATCATGGGAAGGAAATGGTACATGACCCAACTTGCTCAGACACGCCATCATCACGTAGCACTGATGATGTAGCTAGAACATACCACTCAAATGAGTAACCAAGCAACCGATTGTTTCATATCTGTCTTTCATCTGTTACCTCACATCTCACTGGTATTTGCTTATCAACCCAAAGTCGAGTTGTGGCAAAGATTGCTAGATGTTCCCCAAGTCCATTGTTTCTTTTTCCTAGACAGCCTCCCTTAGATGAGACGACTGGACGGAGTTCCAGCAATAATAGTAGTGGAAGGGCTGTGTGTTCTTTCCAGGTTTGTCCCATTAAAATCCTCCAGGGTGCTACTCCATGCTTTTTCCCTCCCACTGGCTGGATGTGGATCAGGGTAGAGGTCAATGAGATGATAGAAGGAACTTTGGAAAGACCATGTAGAATGACTCCTGCCTTCTGAAAATGCCTCTACGCTCATTCAGGACTGTTAAGTCTGCAAGAAATAAGTTTCTGTTGTCTTGAACATCACCTGTTTAGATCTGTTTGTTATAGCAATTAGCCTCCCTTTAACAGTGGCTTGAATAATAACCTTTTAATTAGAACTCACAGTGATTCGTGTCCATCAATGATATGTAAATTGAAACTGTATGTAAATACAGTTTGTAAATAACTTTGAAACAGTATGTAAATACAGAAACAATATGTAAATTGAAACTTAAAGGGGAACATCATCTATGACTTCTTTTCATAGAGCTAGTCTGGAAAAGGACATACCTTTCTAAACTTATAGCAGGTTCTGCTTTTATCCCCTCAGCAGAGGATCTCTTTCCAAAATAATGGGTAAGACAAGATGCATTGAGGAACAAATATTGGTTCCTTAATTATTTGGGGGAATATCGTACTGCATTATTACTTCACATATGTTCCAACCCTAAAGTGTGTCGCCTCTGATACCCATGGGTGTAGACAGGGAATTAAGCAGGAAATTGGAAAGGTATTCCATGAAAGATACAATGAAAAAAGTAATTGAAGATAAAGTATTATAAAGAGGATGACTCAGGAGCTTGAAAACTTTGAAAAAATGGATATACTCTTTCAAGAGGAAGTAATTGAGTAGATTCCAAATTTAAAACCCTTGGGGAGTTGGTGCTTTTTCCCTGATTACTGATCCTTTCTCTTTGGTTTGTGAATATGAAGCTAATTCCCCCTAGTGTCAGTTCGATAGAGATGCAATTACAAAAATAATGGATGGGATCCAGGATGTTGTTGAACTTTCTTCACTTTGCTCTTATTTGCATTCAGTGCAAGTCCACATTTTAAGCAAATAACTGGGCTATTTTCATAAACATTATTGTATATTCATGGCATGTGCTACATGATCTATATCCCAGTCAGTGATGTTGCTTTGATTCTACCATGATCATTTCCCATCTTGGTGGTCTGCAGTGGTCAATTTTATGATCATTTCATCATTTTAAAAAATAACCTCTAAATTGAGTCCCGTTACATTGATTAAGAAAAATTCTAAGTACCTTTATGTGTTAATTTGATAAACATTCACTGAGCATGTACCATGTGCTAGGCACAGAAGATACAAAGATATGTAAGCAACTTAAAAAAAAAAAAAAATATATATATATAATATATTTTTTTTTTTTTTGAGTTCCACACTTGGTGTGGAGCCCGATGGCAGGGCTTGAACTCACAACCCTGAGATCAAGACCTGAGCTCAGGTCAAGAGTTGGATGCCTAACTGAGCCACCCAGGCACCCTTAAGCAACTCTTGTTTTTAAGGAGCTCACAGTCCAATGGGGAAGTAGCATACTGTAATAGTCAGCTAGACTGAGTTATGGGACAGTAACAACCCTTCAAATAACAGTGACTTAACACAACCACTATGTAATTTGTGTTCATACTTCTAATAAAGTCAACAGGGGGGCTCTGTTGGACGAGGTAATCAAGAAGATGTGACCACTGGTTGATCTGTGATCTGGATCCCTGGCAAGCAGAGGCTCCTTTCTCTCTCCCCCATCCTTAGAATGTACCTTCCACCTACTATTCCCATACTACCAGCCATTTGAAGGAAGTAGCCTTGAGAGAGTAAGGTGGTGGTGAGACCACTTGGATATTGGACACAACAGAATCCAGTTAAGACCTCTCTAAACTCTGAAGATTCTGGAGGCTGGGTGCAGAGATATGCTTTGTCTTGTGGTCACCTGCGACCAGCTGCATGTGCAAGTTCCCTTGTTTGTTAAGATTGCCACCGACCTGCCTCTTCTTTGATCTCTCCTTGCCCTTGGTGTATGGAGGGCCAGTTGCAGATTTCATCTGGAGAGGCGCCCAAGGATGTGAACCAACAGATTCCCAGGCTTGGGGACTTCATCTCATTGTGTGACCCTCACAGGGTCTCTGTGATGGGGGAAAGGACCCCAGTCATTTGCACACGGATTTTTAAAACTTCTCCTCCTGGTGACACATGCCAGTTTTGCTCACACTTTATTGGCTGAAGCAAGTCAAAAGACTGTTTTTATAGGAGAGTGGAAAGTCCAATCTTAAAATGTGCCCTGGAAGGAAGGAGCAATGGAATGTTTGTGGACAGCCCTGTGGCCACCACAGGTATACATGGACAATTACAATGCCGAGGGGACTAGGTAGTCATAGCACCGGGAGACTGGATGCGACAGTAAGTATGTGATGGTTTGCTTAGGATACTGATCAACAATCAGGTGGATTGAACTCCATATTCGGGGGATGGGGCTGAGTGAGCAGCTGCATAAAAGTCTCTTCCTAAACAAGCTTCCTTGAACCCCTAGACTCGCTGAGGTCTTCCCTGTACCTCTTTCATTGCCTCCTTCTCTCCTCCTGAAATGCTTTTGGTTTAGTTTCTGTCTCCCCTATCAGATTATCATCTCCACCAGGCGCGGACAGCATGTCTCTTTTGCACAACTTTGAGAAATATTTGTTGGATGAAGCATGGCCTGGCGCATAGGCACACAAGGACTATTTGTTGAATGAAACATTAGAGGAGCTGAATTTCGGATAGCCGAGGTACAGTTGGCCTAAGAGAGGAGGACTGACGGCATCCCGGACCGAGGGCCGTCCTGCAAGGAGGCACAAACACATCAGGGGCAAGGCCTTTTTGAGAAGGGAAAGTGCAAAGCCTGTGGTTAGTTGGCTTCCTCTAAGAGGCATTTTTACTCATGCATAGCTTAATTGCCATTTTAAGAGAAAGTAAGCCGGTGTTCCACTTCTAAAGCGCTCTGGGGTGTCTGACCCCCCATTTTTCTCTTGTCTCTCTGCTTTGATGAGCTGAGACCACCAGCTGGGAAAGGCTTCTACACTGTGGATAAATGTCCACAAGGGGCGATATCCAGGCCACCGACCTCATTTTCACTTGTGATTCAAGCCCAAACTTTAACCTTTCTCCAGAGGAATAGATAATGCATTAACACCTCCAACCACTCAACTGGCTCCTGGGGCACGGTGGTATCTGTTGTATCCTAGGCCCGGGCCTATCTGCCATTTGTTTGTGATCATCACTGCCCAGGAAATTATTTCAGATAGGAGGCAGGGGCTGTGTCGAGAGCAAAGAAGTGTTTCTCCTAGAAATGGAACTATTGTCTCTGGGCACACTTGACTTAGGGATGTTGTTCATTAAATCATCTGGCAATTTGATTTGGATTCCAGTGGTGTGGAGGCCTTCCCTTATTTCCAAATATGTCCTCAGCAGCCTACCCAGTGGTCACACTGTTGCTGATGACAGTCTCCTGGGCGGCTTGGCTGGACGTTAGTGGTCGCAGTTTTCTAGGGTGGGAGCTGCTGATTCTTCATCAGATGTTTTAAATGGAGGCTTAGTGTTCCTGTGAAGAAAACTGACTGATTGGCAGATGTTCACTTGAATCAGGACTGAACTGGCCAGATGGAAGCAGATGGCAGGGCTTGCGTCGGCCCCTTGCATACCTGCCCTGGCTAGCTCACAGTGACCGCCCTGAGAAACGGTGTGGGGGTGCTCCTGAATATTTCCTCTGACAAGAGGCTGAAGTGATTTTTTTTTTTTAAACAACTTATGGTGATCAAATTAAGTGACTCCTTGCGTATTTTCTTTATTGCTGCACACTTGCTTTCTCAATGAAAAGAGGAGTAACAACTCTGGACGCTTTGCCCACCTGGGTTACAAACAGCTTATACCTACACTGGTTGCTCCTAGTCTTAGGTACCGATTTAGTTAAAATTAAGTTTGCTTTCTCAGTTGTACTAATCACATTCAGATGCTCAATAGCCATGTGTGGCTGACTAGTAGCTGCCATGTTGGACATTTTCATCATCCCAGAATGTTCTATCAGGCAGCACTGGCTTTGAGCATTGTTCTCCAAAATGGGATGAGAGGAACCCAAGGGTTTTGTAGGACAACCCACTGTGGTGGGAGAAGAAAATGTCAGACCTTCTATTTATGCCGTCTAGTTGTAGGAAGTAGACTTTGAGATGGAGTTTAACATGCAGGGAATGTATTAGGCCATGTTCTCAGGATTAACTCCTGTAGAGGAGGTGAAGGAAGAAGGGTTTGCAGGGGACAAGAGGGAGGAGCTGGATTTATGGTTCAGTCGCAGTGAACACCTCCACTGACTCCCAGGGAACTCTAAAGTTGGGAAAGACTCAGAATTATCCCAGTTGTTGTGAGGGCTCTAGCCCTTTATACTCCGGTAAGTGACCAGTCATGGATGAAGGCTGCTCCTGGAAGGGGGGTGTGACCTCATGCAAGGAGGCTCTATCTGGCACCTGGGGCGTCTTTCAGTCCTGAAGAGGGATTACAAGTGTCTGTGCCACTTGGTTTCCTTGTATATGTGATGAATGTTCAAAATTCATTAGTGTGGTGGTAAATGAATATAATTTATTCACACATACATGTACATATAATGTGGCTCATGCCAAATAGAACTGACCAGGATGAACAAAAAAGCTGTGAAATCAACCAGTTTAGACTCAGGATTGAAATCCAGATTTTTACTTTTGCAATTTTGAAATACTTTCTGCAGACTGGTGGCCAGCTGGTCTAATCCAGCAGTAGACTAGTTAGTTGGTTCATTCAGAATTAGCATTTCTTTCCCTAATTACATGTTTATGGCTGTGACCCACTCCAGTTGACTAGAGGGCTGATGCCTTGCTGTTGTCTTAAGCTCAGTGATTTCACACACTTACATGGTTTATTTGAATCTTGAAGGTGTGTGAATCTGCCATCCCTGGTTTGTATAGTTGCAGAGGGTAACAGAGTGTCCCATGCTGAAAGTGGTAGAGAAAAAAGTATAGGAGGAGCAGGGAAGGAACTCAGGGCTAGGGAAGGAGAACACATTAGATAAATGTGGAGTTGGAGTTGGCCCCTGTTTTTGTTATTTTTTATTTTTAATTTATTTTTATATTTATTTGGGGGGTTAGGGGCAGAGGGACTGGGAGAGAATCTCAAGCAGACTCTCTGCTGAATGCAGAGCCTGATGTGGGGCTCCATCTCACGACCCTGAGATTGTGACCAGAGCCCAAATCAAGAGTCGGACGCTTAACTTACTGAGTCACCCAGGCGCCCCTGACCCCGATTTTTATTTATTTGTTGTTTGTTTGTTTATTTGACAAAGACACAGCGAGAGGAGGAACACAAGCAGGGGGAGAGGGAGAAGCAAGCTTCCTACTGAGCAGGGAGCCCAATGTGGGGCTTGATCCCAGGACCCTGGGATCGTGACCTGAGTCGAAGGCAGACACTTAATGACTGAGCCAACCAGGCACCCCGGGCCCCCGTTTTTAGAAATTAATTCATATTACTCTCCTTGGTGGGTAAAGAGGCAAAGTTGAAAAAAACAAATCAAAACAAAACTAACCTCCTCAAGCATTAGAGACCCAGGCCAGTTTTCTAGGAAGGAGAAGGGAACTAGTAATCATTCAGCATCTATTTCTATCATATCCTAGGTCCTTGAGTGGGTAGTTCACATATATAAATGTTACCTAATTTTCTTGAGTATCCACTGAGCTAGGTAGGAGTATTAGGGCATAAAAACGATTGCCCCACCAATGACAAGGAGATGGTGGTGAGGCTTTCCAAGATTTTGATGTAGAGAAATTCATAGCCTGGGGCCATAAATTCCAGTACCCGCTGGAGGCTGGCAGGCAATATGAATGGAGGAGCCGGTTCAATGGAAGGTAATAAGGAGGGGTGTTGTCGGTGGTGAAATGGGGAGTCCATGTCCCCTCTTCATAAGCTGGCGGCTGTGGCCAGGGAGAATAATGGGAGTAGTGTCACTGATCTCTCAATTTTCGAGAGCTACTGGGTATGCCATTGAAAGCAGGAGGGCAGTGAAATCTATTTACAGGTTGGCACTCAATTAAAAAAAAATGTGGGTCAAAAGAAACACGTATGGGCCACAAGTTGATCTCTGAGACTCATGATGGCTGGACCACCGCTCAACCTCAAGAAGGCAGAGGCTCAGGCATGAGAAATTGGAGGGCCATTCACATTCTCCTGTCTCTCAGAGGATGCTGACCCGAGGACATCTCTCTGATACCTGGTCTGAGGCCTGAATCCCTCACTTGCAAAGTCAATGGAAGTTTGCGTAGGAGCTGCTGGAGCCCATATCGTGGATATTTCCTTACTGCTGCTTTAGCTAGTTTGAGCAAACTAGGCTGGCTTCACCTTCAAATGTAGCCTGGGTTGTATTTCTGTAGACTGCTTGGCTGTCATCGCTGAACATCACCTCAGACGTACAAACTAATTACAGAAGGACACCATCGCCGCCCCCTGCTAGCACAATACATTGTGTCAATAGTGACTCATGGGGTGTTCGATCTTTGGCTTAGGAGGGGAGGAAAGCAAGAAGGTTGTAGTAAGGTAAGCACATCCACTTCTGGTCCCAATGTATGATGGTACTTTGCACCAGTACCGCCTTGTTCAGAAACTTTCTATCCAATTTCTGTTTTCCCCATAGACAAGGACATGAAAAGATTGAGTGGTTCTCCCTGGAGCAAAAATTCACAGCCCTGGCGATGTTCCCCACAACAACACAGGTCATTGCTATTGGGTAGTTAATGGATGGTGGTGGTTTTGTTCTTTTGAGCAAAGGATGATAGGTGGGGACAAGATTCTGAAGTAACAGTATGGAATTTGCTCTCTTCTGACAAGAGCCTGGGGAGGAAATTCCAGAATCTTTTCCATTGCCGTTGAGTGGTGTCGAAAAGAGGGCTTTTGTGGTAACCATTTTGTGGAGGGTTTACTCTTTAATACAAGATCTAACTACTAGTTTTGTCAGTTCAATCTTGGCAGTTACTTAACCACTCAACTATTTAGTGTTTCTTTTTTAATTTAAATGCAATTCTTATTAACAAACCCTTTGAGCTATCTTTAGGAAGCTCACAGGAAAAGAATCCCACTTGTGTAGTTCAAGATAGTTATCTTGGACAAGGTGGACCCAAACGATGAGTTGCCCTACAGCCTGAAGGAACAGAACCCCTCCACAGAATAATGCCTAAACCAGGCCTCTTCCTCTTGGCCTGTGGTCACCGCATTAATTATGGAGATGTGGCCATTTCCCTGTGATCTCTGACAGAGACCGACCCATACACATCTATTCAAGTTAAGTCAGTAAATATGCCCCTTCCATTTTGCATGGGGTGAGGAGTGGGGAGCCTGGGGCTGGTATGTTCAGAGTTGGGCAAGAAAAACCTTTCTCAATAAGCTTTAAGCACATTGGTTTCTTGGAGGAAAGGAGGTGGAATTTCAGAAGCTCTTAAAATACAAAACAAAACAAAACAAACCAGAGATGGAAATGAAAGGATATTCTTTCCTATTGTATGAAATTTATCCATCTAGCTATCCTACCGATATTTACTGGCTAATTGTGAATTTTTCAAGATGATGCCAGCATAATGCTGAATTGCACCCTGACCAACCACTTCTGTACCCAAATTTCTTTCAGGGCCATCACCCTCCTTTCTGACCACCCCACCCTGGCCCCAACCCTAACCCGTCTCTGTTCTGTGTCTCTGCCAATCTGTCTCCACTGCCTTTCGAGTTCTGTGAGCGCCCCTCCAGTGTCACGTGGGTTGCCTAAAGAGGGCTCTGATATTAGCTGGCTGTGCCTTGTCAGTTAAAATCAAGCCATGGCAGCTCAAGCCCACCCTGTGGGCAAGTGCTTGACAGCTCTCCCTGTCAGCGCAACCGTTGAAAGGCAGGCTGCAGCAGCGAGTGGGAACCAGTTAATTAGCAGTGACGACTACCAGGTTGGGATTTTTTGTTTAATGCTTAGTTAATTTCACAGTAATTGAATTTAGACTTGGCTTACATAGACCGGGGTGAAAGGCACTGTGTAGAGACCCAGCCTTCTCCGGCAGGTGAGAGAAAAAGACTATTACTCTGAGATCGGCCTGGCCTCCTCTCATGAGCTCTGTGAATATTTGGAGGCTTGGAATTTCCCACAGGAGGATTTTTAGGTGCGTGCAAGGCAGCTAGAGTGCAGTAGCACCTCTGTCCTGAGAAGAAGGTGCTGGAATCGGAGGCATCTGCGTTCTGTGTAAGGAGGAAGCAGCATAGCTTGAGTGAGGTCTAGGTGCTGGCCCCAGGGACAGGCTCTTCACACACATTCTCTCACTTCTTCTTGGACTGAGGGTGTCTGGGACATCTTGGCCCTGATGATGGGCGCACGATTTGCGGTGTGCAATGACAGAGTAGTGAAATTGCCACAGTTTTCAGACGACATGGCTTCTACCTATATATAGTATAAAGGCGGCCTGTGGTATTTGCTCTTCAGAGGTTAATATGAGTCTTTCTTGAGACAACGTGTTTTGAGTTTGTGCATGTGTCCTTGGGTTTTTATAATTTGAGATTATGATTTTCATTGTTATTCACTGATAAAGGGCACCATGATGAAAGAGTCCAAGGCTTCTGGTTACAGAATCACGATCCCCCAAGGGGGAGAGAACTGTCCTTATGGAAGAGACAGTGGCCGAGTTTTGGGGTGGGTTCTGTGGTAATCATCCTTGTTAGCACTAGGTTGCCCCATCAGTAGGGTGTCCACATAATATATCAGGGACTGTCCAGGCAAATCAGGATATGCTTACTCTATCCTGATCTTCCCTGCACTTGACCTCTATGGAATGGATGTGAGTCTCTTTATCTTGAGTTTTAAGAATCCATAACATTTAAAAATCCAGGGGAAAAAATGGTAATGTAAGGCTACTCTAATTAGCAATTAACTCTTATTCCTCTAATATATGAAGTTTTGCCAAAATTTTTCTGAGAAATCTTTCAATTTCTTGTTAGAGCGTCCTTTCATGAATTCAATAGTTTCTCTTACCTCTTTGGGGGTATTAGTGATAGCTTTTAAATTTTACATTTATTGTTTTCTACAAACTCCCCATTTCCTTTATTTTGATCTCTTCTTCCATTTGAAAGTTTTCCCTTGATATTTGTTAATCCTTGGTGGCTTGCTCAGGATTCATAGCGTGAGACTGAAAAATGAATTAGAAGCTCTGAACGCGTGGGGAATGGAGAACTCACTGACTTTGAGCTTCACCCAAGGGATGATGTAGGTGAATTGTCAGCTGGGGATCCTTCAAGGTCCTTTTCTTCTGGTCTGTCTGCTGGGTGGTTCGGGTTGCCAAGAAAACTGTTAGGTCTGTTAGATAAGGGTCTGGTGGCTGATGTTCCTGGGGCATAGTGTTAGTAGCCAGCGGAAGGATGCTGAAGGTCTCTGTAATACATGCATAGGGTATATAATCTATATACATTGGGTGCAGTACCCAGGCCTGCAACTGTACTTGGCATCCCCCAGTCCAGAGACTCTGTTTTATACAGAGAATAAATTTGGAGACTTTTTTGTCAGGGTTGGTGAACAGCACTGACCTGGTGGTATAGGAAAGAAGTGGAGATCTGGGACCTAACTGATTTTCAACCACGTTTCACCCGATCCTTTTCCTTTATGACCTCCCGTCCCTCCCCCTCCCAGCCCCTCCCTGATGCTCACCCTCCAGTTCCAGAAGTGGGTGGTGCTGCCAGTTCCTTAGATTTTTAAGGGTTCTGTAGTGTGATTTGGGTTTTGAAAGGGAAGAAAATTAGATGTGTATATTCAGTTGGCCATCTTAACCCAGAATGCTGTATCATGTCTTTTAATTCTTTTATTTCCTTGAACATATTATGTATAATAAACATTCAGTGTATTTTATATTTGAAATTCCCGTATTTGAAGTCTTTCTGGGGTTGCTTGTATTGATTGTTATCTCTGTTGACTCTTGTCCTTGGTAACTTTTTCTTTTATGAGTTGTATGAACTTGATTGTGAGTTCAGGTTAATTGTAACCTAGGGGGGATTTGTTGGGGCTGGCTTGGTAGATGCTTTTGCTAGACATGTAGGGGCACTGTCATCTTGGATCCAGCATAAGTTCTCAGTTTCAGATTCTTGTGACCACACAAAAAGTGGGAGGGCTAGCCCGTGGTCACAGATTTCCTCTGCAGGGCAGACTTTTTTGATTAGTTAGCTCTTTTCTAATTGTTGGGGCCCTTTGGGAGTCTAGCTTCCTAAAGGGGCTCCAGTTCAATTTTCTGTCTGGGGTGGGCCCCAGGTGTCACCTTTTGCCCCTTAGATGTGAGGTTCTTAAAAATAAAGCGATGGCCTGAGATTGGTGTCTGCCGTCTGGGCCTCCAGTAGCTGTAGGGGCTTGCTTGTCTCACTGGCTGCCCATGCTCACTTTTTCTCAGGCCTCAGAGAGTTTCCTCGGCTTGCACGCATGTTTAGATATGCACAGAAGAGTGGGTTTACACGAGCTGGTACCTGTTTTCTTTTCTGAACTTCTGCGGTGAATTGAGCAGAGGAAGTTGGCTTTATCTGATGGTTCTGTCTACTGTTGCCAAAGCTCCCAGGCCCAGGTTCAAGGTCAGCAGTGGGCCATTTCCCTTCCCCAACCACTGCACCCTGCTGCAGACCAGATTTCTGCCTTGCTCAGAAACCTTCTAAGGTTCCCCGTTCCCTTTCTTGCTCCCTACTCTCCATCCTAGCTGTTATAACAGGTTTTCCTTCGCTCTTTTATTCTTGCAGTGCCCTCTCCTGAAACACATTTCTTGGCCCACTTCCAACCGCCTTGATACCAGTCTTCCCCTAGTATTCTCACCTTCACTCTGCCTCACAAGGGATACTCCGCTTGGCATTGTCTTCACTTTCCCTGTCCCGTATGGTTGGTTTATATCTCAGCTATCCTTCATGGCCTGTTTCCAGAACTACCTCCTCCTGGGAGCCTCCCCACCAAAAATGAGCTTTCCCCTGACACTTTTTCTAAATTCCATGTACTGCTTTTGTACTGTTTTAGAGGGATACACAGAATTTTGCACAAATGCTTTTAAGTCCTAGAAGCTGAGAGCTGGAAAATTTGTACAAGAGTCAGAAAAAATGTATTAGCTCAAAAATACGGATATCAGATGAGTTGAAATTAATATTAATCTTGAGTGTGTTCAGTATTTAACTTTCTATATTTAATGGTCACGTTGTTTATTTAAAAATCTAGATGCAGGTAAATGTGCAAATCTTAAGTGTAAAGCTCCCTGACTTTTATGTATATACCTGCGTAGCCACCGCTCAGATGAATGTAGAAAATCTCCATCACTTCAGCAAGTTCTCACTCCTATCGATAGCCTCCTCCCTCCCATCCCAAGGTAACCACTTAAATTGAAGACCACAAGATTAAACAAATCTAATCTCAGCGTCTCTTTCTTTGGGCTGGTGAGCTTATTCTGATTCTGTTTACTTTAATAGCAATTACTGACATGTTTGGATTTCTTCTAGGATCTAGTAACTTTATATTCTTTACACTAGTTTTGTCGATTTTCAAATCATTTTTCCCTTATATTTATTAATCAAAGGTAATTCATTTGCTATGTATGTGCTATTTCTACTGATCAAAAAATTCTCAGATACTTATCTTAAGCCTAGAATTATTATTTCTCTTCCTTGAAAATCACAGGATCTTGGAATGCTCTAATTCCAATATCTTCCCTGCATTCTTTCATATTATTTATATGTAGTTTAATTTCACTTTAAGAAAAACTGCTTTAATTAGTCAATATTAATTTTTGCCATCGTTTCCTGCTTAGTTTTTAACTCCTTTATCAATTTCTTTGCTAACTGTTGCTTCTCACATCCTGCTCCGTATGTTGAAGACCCGTTTTCTTCTTCCTCATGTACCTCCTTTCATATTTTTCTCAGGCAGGAAACATCTGTGAGTAGGAAATTCTCCTGTTTTTTGAAAGAAAAGGATTTTGTTCTACTTTCACTCTTGAAGGAGAATTGAGACTTCTAAATTGATAGTTACTTTTCCTCAGTGCCTGGCTTGTGGGAGGTTTTTTTTCCTGTTTTTTTTTTTTTCTTTTTTAAATTCCAGTATCACTGATGGAGCAGACTCCTGAGATTCACGGCATTTGCAAAGTGATTGTTCCCAGCTCTGGATAAAATGCATCTAAAAGCCATGCTCTTGTCCCTGGGGTGGCCTTCAAAAGAAACTGGCCCTTAGTCCTAGGGCCACGTCTTTTCTGACCGCTCTGCAGACTACCATAGCCCCAGCTTACGGTTCTGGCTTGAACATAGCTGTACGAAGGGTGTAGGAGAGTGGGGGTGCCGTGTCCTTTCATGCCAGCGCTGTCTGTCATGTCCTCATCAACCGTTCCCTATTGTGTTGTCCTCACATTTGCTTTTCCTGCCTTGCCCTTAAAGGCATTTGAGTTAATCTTGAGTGCCACCAGGGTGGGGGGTGGGAGGGGGGTAATACCGTCCTATACTTAGATCTACAGTCATTTTGTATATGTGTTCGTTCATTCATTCCAGTATATTCCAGGCACCTACTCTGTGCAAGGCACTATAGAGATGTTGGGGATCAAGCAGTGAACAAGAGAGACCCAAGTCCCTAATCTTGTACAGCTTACATTCTGGTTGTGGGAAGCACGTAACCAACAGTTAAATAATGAAGATATACTGTGTTTTAGTCAGTGGTGATTGCTAAGGAAAAATTAAGTCAGAGAAGTGGGATTGGTGGAATGGTTGTAATTTTAAACAGGTAGTCAGGGGAGCCCTTCCTGATGGAGTGACACTGGAGCAGAGACCTAAGGTGGGGGATCAGCACGCACTTGCAGGGCAGGAACTTGAAGAAGGAGCCTGTAAGGCAGAGCGGATGCTGAGGGCACAGGCTGGCAGGGGGAGCGGGAAGGCCAGTGTATGTGGCATACTGAGTCAGGGTGAAGGGTTGCACCTGAGACCAGGGAGGGGAACCAGATCACAATGGCAGAAGCTACTAGAAGGCAAATGGAAGTAGTTTCAGTGCTTCAATATAGGAAAAAGTACTCTCATGAAATATCTGATCTATTGGGGGTAAAAGTAAGTTTTATCTGAATCATCTCTCAAACTAGGAAATTACAGCCTTGAAGGATGGCTGAAGATCACTGGTGTCCCATTTCATCTGAACCACTCGAGTGTAGCTTTCAAAAGCATGTGGACGTTTTTAAAAACTAATAAAAAGGAACTTGAGAGAAGTGGTCTTGCTACCTCTTCGGAAGAGCAACTTGAATAAGTTTATTATAGAGCACTGTTTTATTTCATGAGGCTGTTAATATGTGGCCTTAAGTGTCCATTATATTTTTCTTTTACTCACCACGAGAGCCTATTTTGGGGGGGTATACCAGCAACATTTAATTATAATTTATACAATGCACACATAGGTCTTGGTCCATTTGGGCTGCTATAAAAGTACCATAGAGTAGGAGGCTTATAAACAACAGAAAGTTATTTCTCACACCTCTGGATGCTGGAAGTAAAGATCAAGGCATCAGCCAATTTGGTGTCTAATGAGAGCTTATAGAAGTTAGTCTTTTTGTTGTGTCCTTATATGGCAGAAGGGGCAAGGAATCTCTCTGTGGTCTCTCTCTCAGATATTTATCTATTTAGAGCATGAGTCGGGGAGGGGCAGAGGGAGAGGGGGAGAGAGAATCCCAAGCAGGCTACCATGCCCAGCTTGGAGCCTGATGTGGGGCTCGATCTCAGGATCCTGGATCATGACCTGAGCCTAAATCAAGAGTCAGATGCTCAACCTACTGAGCCACCGAGGTGCCTCTCTGTGGTCTTTTTTCTAAGGGGACTAATACCATTCATAAGGATTTCACCTTCATGACATAATCACCTCCCAAATGTCCCACTTCTAAATACTATCATATTTGGGATTAAGATCTCAACATGTATATTTTAGGGGGACACTAACATTGAGTCTATAGCAGTATAATAATCTGATGAGAAGATAATATATATAATCTGTTATTGTGAGTTACTTTGCCATAGCACACTCTACAGTTGGCTTATAGTAATTGTTCCCCTTTCCACATCAAACTTGAGATTTGAATGTGACAGACTCAGGGAATCTCAGTGATGAGAATTTGTTCTCCTTGATGATTGATGATGATGACTCATTATCTCTTATTTAACTGGCACATACTAGGTACTCCACAGAGCATTAAGTACATACAAACACACACATGCATGCTTGCACACACCCACACACATTTCTTATTAGAATGGATGAGTAAGAGAATTGGTTTGAATTTCCTGTATCATTAGTAAATCCCTGGATACACATAATGAAATTAAGAAGAAAAAAATATCAAGATTAAATAAACCATATGCCAGGTTGGTCAGATCAAGCTAAACAAAATACTTGTCCATTTTCCATATGTATTTGTTTGGATAATTGCAGGAGATTCACTCTTGCGTATTTTTCATGGTTCTGTCTAATGCTACTGTTTTCTGAAGCTCATTTTTTTTTAAACATTTTTATTTATTTATTTGACAGAGAGAGATAGCGAGAGCAGGAACACAAGCAGGGGGTGTGGGAGAGGGAGAAGCAGGCTTCCCGCCGAGCAGGGAGCCCGATGTGGGACTCGATCCCAGGACCCTGGGATCATGATCTGAGCCGAAGGCAGATGCTTAACGACTGAGCCACCCAGGCGCCCCTGAAGCTCATTATAGGATAGAGTCAGTTGGGGGTAATTCTGTTCCTTCAAAGTCTCCCCTTCTGTTGCAGAGAAGGAATGCCAGTGCATTTACTGTGTGCCCAGGAGAAAAATTGCCTTTAAGAAAGTATAGGTATTGGTGAATGAATGTGGGGAGGTAGCTGTGAACCAATGTTAAGGGACCCTGGTCTACTGCCTGATTCAGTTCAATTAAAATGTATTGACCACCTGCTGTGGAGTAATCAGAATTTAAGTATGAAATGTAAGATGGACTCACTCTCAGATAGTTTAAAATCTTGTTTATTAGCTAAGCTAGGTTTCATAATAAAAGAGCGATAAGCAGCATTATAAAGTGAGCTGATACAATGACCATAGAGTCTTAGGTTCCATCAGAAGAGAGAGAGAAGAGGCTCGTGTGGCCTGGAGTGCTGGGGGACTCTGAGGGGGAGGATGTGAGCAGGACTGAATGGGTGGATGGGTGGGGTTTTGGTGGTCAGAGGGAAGGGGACGGGTCAGTCTGAGCAAGAAGAAAAGTCTACAAAAAGCCTCAGGCAGGGATGAACTTCATATATTCAGGAAACAGGAAGGAGACCAATATGGTCCGAGTGGAGTGTTCATTTAATTGAAGGAGAACAAGGAAGAGAAAGTACGTTTGACAGTAGGATACCTTTTGGGGGGAGATATGAATCAAATTGAGGAATTTGGATTTTTGTTGGAAAAGGGGGGATATTTGGAGTGACTTCAGTGAAAATGATAGAGGAAGGACTTCCAAAAATTCTCTCCTCCAATTGGTGTCTAGTGAGCAATGAGAAAACTGGGGGTGGGGGGTGAGGGGATGGCCAGAATCAACTTTTCAGAGCACTGCCAAGTAACCAAGCTCTGGCAGCAAACTGAGGAACAATCTGAGGCAAAATCTCAGACCAGGGACCTGGTGGCATTTTAACTTACCTTGCTCCCATTCCTCTCTCTTGAGCTCTGCCCACAATCACGGTGTACATGTGTACCTTGGAAGCCACCAGAGAGGACAGTTGGGAGTTAGAGTTCCTTCAAAGCCTCATGACTAGAGAATTGTTATTTGACTTATCTCATGGTTCCCTGGAGCACCCCCACTCGCGAGGCTCTTTTTTTGTTCTGACTCAGAGCCCATCCAGTAATGTCTTTTTTCAAGGTCATTTGTCAAAAATATTTAGGGGCGATAGTTTAGCTTTGAAGCTGCCTGACGTGGGGATAACATTTAGGGTATAAAAAAGAATACATGCTTGAAAGGGAAGACTGGGGAACTGAGGTATCCACTGGGGCTTTGGAAACTTCCGACATATTCTTGGGAATCCATAAGGCCAAGTGCAGGTATAGGTGGTGTGCATGCTGAGGCCTCCACACACGTTCGGTTGTCAACTAAGAAGGCTCTAAGCTCTTGTGTCTGGCTCATCTAGAGGCTTTGTGTAAGCAGGACATGAAGGCTAAGGCAGAGTTCTTGATTGTCAGGCTGTGTGAAGAAGGCATGCCCATTGTATACTGAAAACGACAAAACATGGTTGGAAGAAAGTAAAGAAAATCTCTATAAATGGAAAGGCATCGTGTGTCACAATGAATTACTGCTTCACCCTCACTAAGACACTGTAATCAAAAAGATGGACAGGGGTGCCTGGGTGGCTCAGGTCATGATCCCGGGGTCCTGGGATCGAGCCCTGCATCGGGCTCCCTGCTCAGCAGAGAGCCTGTTTCTCCCTCCCCCTCTGCCACACCCCCTGCTTGTGCAGTGCTCTGTCAGATAAATAAGAGATTTAAAAAAAAAAAGGATGGACAATAACAAGTGTGGGAAAAGATGTGGAGAGTTTGGGACTCCCATGCATTGCTGGTGGGACTGTAAAATGGAGCAGCCACTTTGATGACTAGTTGCGCAGTTCTTAAATGGTTAAAAATAGGTACCATATGACCCAGCCGTTCCACTCTGTGGCAATACCCAAGAGAAATGAAAACCTACACCTGCACAAAAACCTGTACACAAATATTCATAGTATTGTTTACAGTAACCCCAGAGTGGGTACAACCCAAATGTCTATCAACTGATGAATGGGTAAATAAAATGCAGTGTATATCTGTACCATGGAATATTATTCAGGCATAAAAAGGAATTAAGGAATTAAGTCCGTTTACATGGTACAACACTGATGCACCTGAAAACATGGTAAGTGAAAGAATCAAGACCGAAAAGGCCACATCTGATACGATTTTCTTTATGTGAAATGTCCGGAATAGGCAAATCCAAAGAGATACAAAGTAGATTAGTGGTTATCAGGGCCTGGGAGGGGGGTTAATAGTACTGACTATTAATTGGCATGGGGTAAAAAAAATATTCTGAAATTAGATAGCCACTGTGGTTGAATAAATTGGTGAACATTGTAAGAACCACTGAATTTTATACTTTGTAAATTTCAATTTTTATGATACATGAATCACATCTCATTAAAAGAGAAATCTTTGGGGCTCCTGGGTGGCTCAGTCATTAAGCATCTGCCTTTGGCTCAGGTCATGGTCCCAGGTTCTGGGATTGAGCCCTGCATCGGGCTCCCTGCTCCGCAGGACACCTGTTTCTCCCTCTCCCACTCTCCCTGCTTCTGTTCCCTGTCTCGCTGTGTGTCTATCTGTCAAATAAATAAAATCTTAAAAAAAAAAAAAAAACCAAACTTTGAAGGCCTTTCAACGTAAAAAAAATTAAGAATGTACTGTTCTTTCCTAAATAAATAGCTAAAGATGGACAGGTAAGGTCAGAGCCTAAAGAGATTAGAGTCAAGAGAACTCCAGTTAGGAAAAACTTACTGCATCCTGCCAAAAGAGCACTAGACCATGAGTCCAGGTAATTTCAGTAGTTACTTTATGGGATTTTTCTGCTCATAGGCTGCTTCTACCTAACAATGCTCAGCCATGGAACGTGTTAAATACGTTTATTTATTTATCTATTTCTAGATTGATCTATTTACTTTAGAGAGAGAGGAGGAGTGCCTGCGTGGAGAGGGGAGGGGCAAAGGCAGAGGGAGAGAGAGAATCTCAAGCAGACTCCCTGCTGAGTGTGGAGCCCAATGCAGGGCTCGATCTCATGACCCTGAGATCATGAGCTGAGCCAAAGTCAAGAGTCGAACTCTTAACCAACTGAGCCACCCAGGTGCCCCTAAATACATTTTTATTGAAGCTTAAGTCAAAAGGCCTATATTGTAATCTCTAGGGGTACGTGTGTGTGTGTGTGTGTGTGTGTGTGTCTTTGTTTAGTCTGACCCCAGTGGGTAAATTTCCTCTTCTGTAACAGATGTTCTTTGTGGTGAGAAGCAAATTATATCCAGGTATAATATGATAAAAGGCCCAATTCATTTATGAAATAATAATCATAACAGTAACAAAATAATAAAAAGGAGACTATACATCCCTAACTCCTGTCCTGGCAGATTGGCTTGCATCTTAGGACGTTTTTATTTTTTTCACATTTTATTTATTTGTCAGAGACTGAGAGCACAAGCAGGGGGAGTGACAGGCAGAGAGAGAAGGAGACTCCCTGCTGAGCAAGGAGCCAGATGTGGGACTCGATCCCAGGACACTGGGATCATGACCTCAGCCAAAGGCAGATGTTTAACCAACTGAGCCACCCAGGCATCCCAGGACTTTTTTTTTTTTTTTAAGAGACCAAAGCCTTTGTTTTTTTCCAGCCATGGTTTTGTCTACTTGAATTTAACTACATTACAAGGTATATATTGCATATTATATATATTATATACTGGATATTATAAGGGTATTAGATATTATAGTATCCAATATGTTACATGTTGCCTATTCAATATATCCTATATATGGTAATATATACTTACATGTGTATACATATGTGTGTATATGTACACACATAAATGATATGAAACTGGGAGAAGCAGCGTCTTAAATTTGGTAAGAGTCTAATCTTACCCAGTACTATTTAGAGATGCCCACATTTCAAATATGTTTCTGATTTTTTATGTGAAAATATAAAAAGCCGCTCTAAGAATAGGAAGCCAGTTCAGGAATGAAACTTCCTCTCTTGCTTAAAGGGATGTGTTTTCCTATGCAAATGTAGCAAAGCCCAGAAATTAGCAATGACTGCTAAATTAACACACTTGAAGAGCTTGGCTGGTTCTAATAGGCAGTCAAATGGTCTTGTTACATTGTAATGGTGCCAAGCTAATTGAAGTGATTACTGTTGCTCATGAGCAGCCTTTTTGAAGTAGAAGTCTTTTAAATTATCCATAGACGTTAAATGTCAGACACTATTGTGTAATTATACTTTGTAAATGCTGAATGTCATAAGGCATCACAGGTAATTGAGGTTTACAGAGAAGAGCTTTTTCTAAACCTAATTGGGCATCAACTCTTTGTCACTTTTTCTAAATCTAATTGGGCATCAACTTTTTGTGCCAGGGGACACTCCAGTGCCTCGCAGTCTCCCTTTCTTCCCCACCTTCTCTGGCTAGGCTTACTCATGGGGCCCCACATGTCACGATGGTTCCAAATCATTGAGCTTAAAAACCATTCTGTCCCATCCTCTGGAATCTTCAGGGACTGTTCCCCTTGTTTAGGATATCACAGGCTGAAGCCTTCTGGGAAGCCGGGTGTGGCTATCTGATGACAGGGTGGGATCATCTGAATGGAATATCAAGTCCTTTAAAATCTCAGAGTGATTCCAGAATGTTCTGTGTGTTCTGGGATTTTCATCTGTGTGGTGGTGTTTGTGCGTGTGATTTTGAAAAAATATCTCCTGATGGTATTAGAAAAGGAGGTTTACATGGCCCTGAAGTAGCCCTCCACATTTTCCCCTATTTTTATTTCTTAGCTCCTATTAGAACACACATTAGGGTTCCAAGTTTATAAGAATTCACAGAAAGCAATTTTCTGCATTGCTTTCTATGAATTGTAGTGTTAATCATAAGTCAAACTTTGGAATCTTCAGATGTTTTGCCAGTGTGGGGCACATACTTAAAAACGACCCAACAGCCAAATTAGACTCTTGAATACGTCAAGGTGTCCTGCTGTTGGCTGTGAATCCTCTAGCTTGGCTCACTAGGAATGCAGTCTCAATTTCTGACCTAGTGGCTGGCAGGAAATATACAAAAAGTCATTCTTATTGCATAATTCTTAACATATGTGTTCAATTGGTCACCAAATTTTATTAAATAATACTATTATCTTGCTGTGATTTTATGACAAGGCCCCCATTGTGCGTTTTCAGCAGGTAGCAATTTATGAGTCCTAGCTTTTTTTAAAACTATCTTTATCTGTGTTTTTAAAAAGCATTCATTATTCCCTATGATAAATTGAGTTCTGATTAAAGCATTTTCTGCCCCACATAAGGAGATCGTATGGGAGAAATGTCAGTGCGTGTAGAAAAAAGAGCGTGTGGATGTTTTCAACACTATGAAAACAGGAGCTGGATAAAGTCTTGCTGAGTGTGTTTTGGAAAAGTCTGCTGATTTCTGTAGATGGATGCAGAGATGTTCACATAGATTCTTACAACGGTCAGGCCTTATTACAGGCTTCAAAGATACATTCTTATTCTTTGATTACGATTTTTTTCATTGCGATATTGAAAAGGTAAATTAAATGAGGAGTTTTTCTACATTACCAGGAGTGTACAGATACTTGTCAGAGATAACACTAAGCTGTGAGTGTAGTTTCTCTAGCATCACTTTTGAAGGTGGCTTTTATGATGTGCCTGTCGGAGAATAATTAGGTTCAAGGATATTATTAAAGTTGTTAAAAGTTTAAAGCAATAATATGTAAGGTGCCACACAAAATGTTGAATTAGACATGGTTTTTGCACAATGAGCTTATGCATACCCTCTCATTTTGCTTCCCTCTTAAACAAATTACATCCTTCTTGTTAAAGTTCTTACCCCTAGGGCTGGTAAGTCTTGTCTTCTTAATCAGTGTCTCTATCGCTTCTGGTATAACAGGATGACTTAAACTGGGGGGAGGGGGAGAGAGCATTGTTCTTACTGATGTGATAGTGATGACTAAGGTGTACAGGGACTCGTGTTGAGCCACAATTTGAAAAATCATCAGTCATCTCAAACTTCTTTAGGAATTCTCAAATAGAAGCAACAAAGTGGGGGCTCTTTGTGCAAAACCTTTGACTAGAAGCCCTGCTGGGCTATGGCCATCTGGCTAAAGATCAAGGCAACGTATTGGTGAAGTGCCCACTACTGCTGCTCCCCATGTTCCAAGAGCAGGTATAGCATTCGCAAGGTGAGAGTACTGCTGGCTTCCTGGGAGTGGTCATCAGTGGTGGTCATTATTTTCAGCTCTTTCCCCTCAGACGCAAGGTGGGCTTCTCCTGCCTTGTGGTGAGGTGGGATTCGGGTGACGAATTTTGGCCAATGAGTTGTGAGTATAAGTGATGGGCGTCATTTTCAGGCTGGAGCACTTAGTGCCAGTGTGAGACCTCTTAAGAGCTCTTGTTCTGCTTGTCACGGTGGCTGGTGATATTCCACATGGTGTCTGCTCTGTCAGAGCCAAGAAACGTGGAGCAGAGCCTCCAGCGGGCCCTTGATGGACACGTAGGATGAGTAAGAAATAACTTTTGTTGTTATTGGGTATTTCTTAGTGCAACATAACAGCTTCCCTGACTGATACACCATAGCCAGGCCAGTATTTGACTTAGGGCCTCTATCAGAATTCGCACGGGTGACGACCCTTGAGACGCAGTATAAGTGAGTGAGGTGGGCAGGGCATAAGAAAGTCATGGACATGCTTCGCTTGCATGTTAGACATATAGGCACATTCCTGGCTTTGACAAAGGCGTATATTGTCCAGTTTGTGTGTGTGTGTGTGTGGGTGTGTGTGTGTGTGTGAGAGAGAGAGAGAGAGAGAGAGAGAGAGAGAGAAACAAGTAAACTCTGTTCTCTTTTGATACCTCTCCTTGAGAGATGATAGTTCCGGCAACTATTTCTCTTATTGTGAAAACAGTGGTCAAGTATGATGATAAATGACTATTGATGCTCTCTGGACATCAATAAGTATGGGGGACACCATAGCAAAGGTGGTCCCTGTGAAAATTGGACCACACAAACCCTGTCTAAAGGAGGCAACTGGTTTTACTTAGCTCAAGGCAATTTCTGACCTCTTTGAATATGCACAGATTTCCTAGTTCTTAAGATTTTCGAGGGACACCTGGGTGGCTTAGTCGTTAAGCATCTGCCTTAGGCACAGGTCATGATCCCAGGGTCCTGGGATCCAGCCCCGCATCGGGCTCCCTGCTCCGCGGGAAGCTTGCTTCTCCCTCTCCCACTCCCCCCTGCTTGTGTTCCTGCTCTCGCTGTGTCTCTCTCTGTCAAATAAATAAAATCTTAAAAATTTTTTTTCCATGAGAAGGTTTTATGTGAAATATTCTAATTTTGATATAATCATCAATCTTAAAAATTGACAGAATAAAAAAATGTCATAAGGCTAATACCGTATAGACTTTGGTCTTTATCCCCCACAGCCTGTGATTCTCAAACTAATGAAATCTTCATTTGAAGAGGTTACATCTTAAAAACAGAATAAGCATATATCATTTGACAATGTAATGACCAACAGAATAATAACGATCAGCAAATATTTGATATCCTACTATATTTTAACACTGTCCTAGGTACTGTGAGAGGTACTAAAAGAAAAAACAATGGATAGGCCCTGACTTTGGGGAACTGAAAACCCAGTTGGGGAACAAATGAAAAGAATATATAAGAAACACTAGAAATAGTTTAAAAAGAAACAAAAGAAATTGTATTAGGGTTCTCCAGAGAAACGGCCAATAGGAGATACATTTAGTATTCTATATATAGTTGATCCTTGAACAATGTGGGCTTGGCCTGCACAGATACATTTACATGTGGATTTTTTTTTCAATGAATACAACACAGTAGTGTAAATGCATTTTCTCTTCCTTAGTAACATTTTCTTTAGCTTTATTGTGAGAAGACAGTATATAATACATACACAAAATACATGTTGATTGACTATGTTATAGTAAGGCTTCTGGTCAACAGTAAGCTATTAGTAGTTAAGTTTTGGGGGAGTCATAAGATATATATGGATTTTTTAAAGGTTTATTTATCTTAGAGAGTGGGGGGAGGGGCAGAGGGAGAGGGAGAGAGTGTCCTAAACAGAATGACCCTGAGATCATGACCTGAGCCAAAACCAAGAGTCAAACACTCAACCAATTGTACTACCCAGGTGCCACTATACATGGGTTTTTGACTGCACAGAAGTTTGACATCCCTTATCCCCATGTTTAAGGGTCAACTGTGTGTGTGTGTGTGTGTGTGTGTGTGTGTGTGTATATATAATATCTATATATTTAGAGTACATACATGTGTATGTATGTGTATATATAATATCTATATATCTAGAATATATATGTATATGTAAATATATCTGTATATCTAGGACATATGTAGAATACATACATTTTATATATAGATATATTCTACACACACACACACACACACACACACACACACACACCTATTTAGAGAAAGATTTATTATAGGAGTTGGCTCCCTGGATTGATTGATTCTGATTGATTTTGGGGCTGAAACGTCCCCTGATCTTCCATCTGCAAACTGGAGGCCCAGGAAAGCCAGTGCTGTCATCTGAGGACTTGAGACCAGAGAGCCAGTAGTGTAGATTTCAGCCTGAATCTGAAGCCTTGAGAATCAGGAGTACCGAGGTCAGGAGATCAGTGTTCTGGCTCAAACAGGCAAAGAGTGAATTTACCTTCCCCTGCCTTGTGTTTCTATTCAGGTCTTCAACCATTCAGTCTCCCACATTAGGGAGAACCATCTGCGGGCTCAGCTCACCAATTCAAATGCGAATCTGTTCTGGAAACATCCTCATGGGCACGTCCAGAAATCATGTTTAACCAGGTATCTGGGTATCCTGTGGCCCAGTGAAGTTGACAGATAAAATTAACCATCACAGACACTATGTAAGAAGGTGTAGTCAATGGCTATGCTTTGCAAGGAAGACTGAAGTGTGATTAGAGAGGGTGGGACAGACCTAGAAGGAAGAAGTGGGGTTGAACAAAAGGTTGAAGAATGGTGGGGCAGGAGAATGGTGAGGGTGACATTGAGGGACAAAAAGCAGGGAGGGCTGCTTAATAGTAGAAGGTGCCCAGGGGAAGCAGGAAAGCATGACTGGGGGAGAGTTTGGTCGCAAGGTACTGGGTTAAGGACCTTAAAAGTCAGGCAGAGGCAGTGACTTTTGCTGCTGTAAGAGGCAGTGGCTCCTGGCAGTAACCAGGACATCAAGAGGAGACAGGCCACCAGAGTCCAGGCCAGGTCTCTACTCATGAGCATCGGTTGTGGGGCCCGGAACACGTCATTTACGGTCTGTTGTCCTAGTTTTTATATGACATCCGTGCTAGACTCACATAGGAAATTTATTAAAAACAGAGTTGGGGCACCTGGGTCGCACAGTCCGTTAAGTGGCCGACTCTTGGTTTCGGCTCAGGTCATGAGATCGAGCCCCTTGTTGGGCTCTGCGCTCAGCTCCGAGTCTGCTAAGACTCCTCCCTCTCCCTCTCTCCCAACTTATGTGTGCACACGCACACTATCTCTCTTTAAATCTTAAAAAAAAAAAAAAAAGATGTTGGGTGCTCAACACCCCCAACCTTCTGAGGATAGGGATTTAGAGTGAGCTCTGTAGAGGATTCTGACACATGCTGATGTTGAGAAGCCCTGCACTGAAAGATGCATGGATTGGTGAAACAGAGGACCAGAAGCTCACTGAGCTGATGAGTAGGGTTGAAATCAGGGGCGGGAGGTGGCTGTCTGGCATTACAATGCGGGTGGGATTAGGGAAGGAATAGCCATTCCCCCTCTTCCATCCAAGCCAGATTAACCTATTTACCGTCTCCTCAATGTGGTTTACCTGATCTCACTTGAAAATCTTAATTTGGAACAACTGCGGAGTGGGTTCTTGGTTAATCATGAGGCATAAAGCATTTTGATTGCCTGTGTGGGAAGTTAGTTTGATTTTAAGGTCTCTTTGTCATCTCTTCTTGTATCAAATGCTTTCTTGGTTTTTGGCTCTAGATGTTCAGGTTGCAGTAAATATGGATTAACCATATCCCAGTAGAAGATTAAACATATCCCAGATTTTGGACTGAATTCCCAGTGGATTCTCTCCCTCATTCTTCCACAGATGCCTTTCTTTTCAGCAACCTTCATCTCAGAGGCCACTGTGTTTATGTCCTTGACTGGGACGTGTTACAACGTGTTGTCAGAGATTTCAGTCTCAAACGCCTAAAGAGATCCCATGCATGATTGCTAAAATATTAAGGATCAAAATCACATCTGATAGCTGCACAAGCCCTAAAGAGTGGAAAGGAGGACTCTGCTTATGCCAGAATGCACTAATCCATTGTATTAGGTTGCCAGAGCTGTCCAAGTCAGTATTTACTTTTGTCAGAAGCAGGGATAAGGTAAAACACACGGGAGAAGGTTCCAGCATGGAGAAATTAGTGCTAAATTAAGATGCAAACAACGTGTCCTGAGGATGGAAAACAATTTAGGGAAATGAAGCAATTGGTAAATATTGTTACATTGATAAATAGGCTGTGGCAGTCATCCAAAGTTTGCATTTAATTTGAAGCCAAAAATGCCTTTTGATCTGACAGAGCAGTTACATGTGTGCCAGAGGACCTGTACTCCAAGGTGGCAGCCAGTGATGCCTGTTGGTGGAAAGACTTCTGAGGAATATTCCAGTGTGGTGAGGCAGTGACCCCAGTATATGTAGACTTTGCCTATTAATCTTTACATTGCATAAGGAATAGGATAGGATTGCTGAAATAAAAAGGAATCTGAAATTTTTTTAAAGATTTTAGTTTGTTTATTTGCCAGAGAGCACAGGTAGTTGGGGCGGCAGGCAGAGGGAGAGGGAGAAGAAGCAGGCTTCCCGCGGAGCAGGGAGCCCGATGCGGGGCTCGATCCCAGGACCCTGGGATCATGACCTGAGCCGAAGGCAGATGCTTAACGACTGAGCCACCCAGGTGAATCTGAAATTCTAATTATGAACTTATTTTTTTCATGATCTTTCCCATATGCCCATATGTCAGATCACACTAAAGGTGAAGAAGGGGCAATGGTAGATACATCATCGCAAATCAAACTAAGTTGACATTTTTAATCATTTTTTTCAATACCTACTATGAAGCAAAGTGCTAGTTTTGTTTTTTTTTTTTTCCTTTGAGAGAAATAGGAAAAAGTTTATATGTGGTTCTGACCCTCAAGGAACTTACGTTTTGGTCTGCTAGATGACTATCTATCTATCCACAAGTAGGTTGATTTTTAGAAGCCTGGGCTCAGGACTCAAGAAAGAAAGAAAATGGGTGGGTTGTGGCAAGAAATGGTTATGTGATGAGGAAGGCGCTGTCTTTTACGGAGGACGCGGTTGTGGTATTCCTCATTCTCGTCTCCTGTCTGGCACACAGACCCCATACAAGAAATCCAACCAGTGTGATCTCTCTTTGTCTCTATCACAAAAGATGTGAAACTGACAATACTATCTTTCAAGTTCCTTCCTGTTGTGGCGTCTATGTAATCTAAGGGCTTGGTGGATATGCTGGCTTCATGAGAGCACTGAATGTGACGGCCAGGAGGGGACGGACAAGTCCGTCCTTCTTACCGTACAGGGGGACTAGCATACACGACTCTTACATTGAAGTCTCATGTGGACACGCTCAGAAAAAGGAAGACTGAACATTTTTATAACAACAACACTAGTATGTATTCTGACCTCATTATTTGCCAGGCTCAGTCCAATGTCTTTTCCATGAATTAGCTCTTTTAGTCCATAGAACAGCTCTATGAGGCAGGTGTTCAAATTATCCGGGTTTTACAAAAGAGAGAGTCGAGGCACAGAGAGGTCAAGAAATGTGTCCAAGTTTACATGGCTAGTAAGTGGCAGATTCAGCATTGACACCAGGTGGTCTGACATCAGAGCTCATATTCATTTGGTTCCCACCTTCCTGTCCATCCCTATACTCTCCTAGCCAAGAATAGGAGAAATAATTTTCGTGTTGCTTCCCATCAAAATATCTGCTATTCCCATCCCCACCCCTTTCCCTCTCTCTTAGCTTTTCCTAATTCCTCATTCCTGGATGTATATATATATAGCATCTGAAGTCGAGGGACTTTGGAGGTTATTTAATCCTCCATGATCCTGTCTCTCACTCTCTCTCTCTCTCTCGATCTGTAATAATGTTACAAGACTGTTACAACATGGGAAGTAGTTTTGAATAGAAAAGCAGCCATGTCAATTGTGAAACATACGTCACAGCTCCATTTTAACTAAAATCATCCTTTTCCTCATCGTCTAAACGACAATGGAGAAAACCTACCAGCCCTATCTCAAGGAAAACCATCTATTACAATGCTCTGGGTGAAGCCATAGTAAGTTGAAATGAAGGGATTTGCAGAAAGCCATGAGGAGAAGCTCAGAAGATTCAAGGAAGTAGCTCTAAGAGTAAAAAAATAAAAAAAAAATAAAAAATCCCAATTTATAATCTCTCCACTTACCATCTGATACTTCCCACCTCCGGTTACATTTCCTTAGTATGTCTCATCAAACTTTTCAGCAGTTGTATATTTGAAGAAGTTAGGATTCCAGCAATCAGTGTCACTTGTTATAATGTAAAAGCAATGCAAAGCTCGGCCCGCCATAAAATTTCAGAGGAAGCGTGACCCCATGATGTATTGATTTAAGGATGGAGCTGTTACTGGGTACCAGTTTCAATTACATTGAAGGTCCCATCTAATTACCAGGAAACCGAAGATGCTCTCCCATCATCGGCCAAAAATTATATACCATATCCGATGGTCCCTGGAAGGAATACTGATAAATGTTTTTCTGAATGCATTTTACATGTATTGGTGTGCTATAATTACAAAGAGATATTGGCAGAAATGCTGGGAAATTCTCATAAGCTCAACTTAATGGGCAAGCTAATAGATATTTCTAGTTTCATCTTCCAGAGCTGGGTGCCTTTGTTTAATGTTTTGATTTTTAATTAAAAGCAGCTTGATAGGGCGCCCGGGTGGCTCAGTTGGTTAAGTGACTGCCTTCGGCTCAGGTCATGATCCTGGAGTCCCGGGATCGAGTCCTGCATCGGGCTCTCTGCTCAGCGGGGAGTCTGCTTCTCCCTCTGACCCTCTTCCCTCTCGTGCTCTCTGTCTCTCATTCTCTCTCTCTCAAATAAATAAAATCTTTAAAAAAAAAATAAAAGCAGCTTGATAAACACTGCATTCCAGAAACCTTCATTCCACTGATACTTATTGAAAACCCTCGGTGTGCCCAGGTAGGAGCTGTGGAAGAAATCACATTAGAGCATGACAAGATTTCCCACCTTCAAAGGCTTTATTGTCTTTGAACCCTAATACTCTGAAAAACAGAAAATAATAAGATTGGATGCCAGATAATTTTGTTACTTGTCTAGGATGATATTTTAAGTTGACAAGGGATTTTACATGCATCTCCTTTGATTCTTTCAGTAATCTCATGAGCTGGTTGATATTACTATTTTATAAATGCAGAAATGGAGCATCTGAGGGGCGTCTGGGTGGCTCAGTCGTTAAGCGTCTGCTTTCGGCTCAGGTCATGATCCCAGGGTCCTGGGATCGAGCCCCGCATTGGGTTCCCTGCTCATCAGGAAGCCTGCTTCTCCCTCTCCCACTCCTGCTGCTTGTGTTCCCTCTCTCACTATGTCTCTATCTGTCAGATAAATAAATAAAATCTTAAAAAAAAAGAAATGGAGCATCTGAGACACTAAGTGATGGTCACTGCTGCGCTGGGAAGGGACCTTGTCTTCTGACTCCCAGTTAGGCTCTCCCACCATGGTATGCCCCCTTTCTGGATACAGTTTCCTTTGGCTGAAGTGGGTAAAGCCAGCATACACTGTGACTGATATGGGGTTGGAAAGCACATCTGGTGCCACATACCTTCTTGAGAGCATGGTACTAGGAGTGGTTTAGGCTTATGCTTAGGAGACCTCTCTTGAAGAATATGCTAGAAACACAGCCAGGTTTCATTCACTATAATGCAAAGAGACAGGGAGAAGACCACCATCAACAAGCTAAGGAGAAAGGCCTCAGAAAAAAAAAGACCCAGCCCTGCCTGCACCGTGATCTCAGAATTTGAGCCTCCAGAACTGTGAGAAAATAAGCCACCGGGTCTATGGGGCTTTGTTATGTTAACCCTCCCCAACTAATATAGTTAAAAATTATTTTAAATTGGTTAGTCTTAATATTTATCCTGTGTATCACTTAGATTTTTGGCATGAAATGGAACTGAACTCAGATGGCTCAAATAGAAGGCTTCATTGATAGTTCTCTTTACAAAAGTATGGGGAGGATAAAGTCGCTGTGAGGAGGTGTTACTATGCTTGGAGCTAAGAGAGCAGTGGGAAAAAGAGACCCCCAGACCAGTGAGAACTGGAGTGGTGGGGAAGGGGCTGTCCAGCAGGAGCCGCTGTAATGGGAAGATATGGCTAGTGCCCTAGAGGGGTTGCAGAAACAGGGAGGACGAGGTGCAGAACTGTGCAAGCATCTCTCAAATGCTTTCTGATCTCTCTCTCTCTTTTTTTTTTTTCTAAGATTTTATTTATTTGAGAGAGTGGGGGAGGGAGAGGGGCAAAGGGAGAGGGAGAAGCGGATTCCCTGCTGAGCAGGGAGCCTGATGCAGGGCTCGATCCCAGGACGCTGGGATCATGACCTGAGCCAAAGGCAGATGCTTAACCAACTGAGCCATCCAGGCGCCCCAGTGCCTTCTGATCTCTTGTTAGAGTCTTCCATTGGCCCAGTCTAACAGAAAGGCAGAGAACAAGTCAACATGGAGGATGTTGTCTGCATAGGTCTGCTCCCAGAGATTCTAGAAGGTCCATGAAAGGTGGATAAATGGTGGGGAGGAACAGAGAATCACTTCACAAAAGAAAATAATCAGCAATATTGCTATTCAGCAGAATGTAGCAACCTAGGGGCCAGACTTGTGGACATCGCTGCCGGTCTTGGGAAAGAGTCTTCAAACTGAAAATGACTTCCCCTCTCTCCTCTTTGGTCACTTGTGATTTTCCTGCATTTTGCCTTATGGGGGTGGTTGGAAAACTTTTCCTTGAAAAGAAACTTGTCAAGAGTAGAAAAACAAGTCAGCTCTTGAGCATGTTTCCGTTTAGAGTTGAGAAAACAGAGGCGCAGAAAAAAAGCCTCTTCCCAGCAGGTCTTTGGAAAACAGGGCCAGGACCAATGAGCCCCGAACACTGCCCTGACCTCATCAGTCAGGCTGTGGAGCTTTAGGAGAATGTTTTGGGTATAACAGCTTAAAAAAAAAATTAATTGAGAAACTTCTGTAGGAATTTGTTGAGATGGCAAAGGAGGGGAGAAAAAGGGGAATCAAGGTTCGTTATATTCTATTTTTAGACGTGACTGAAGGAAGGCTGTGTGATTCAGAAGCAGGCAGATGACCAGCATGCCAGTCAGCTAGTGGTCAGTCGGCGGCCACTCTGTGAGGCCGGCTGGGGAGAGTCCATGTGGTAAACCCCAGCCCCGGAGTGCGTCCCTGGCAATGCTCCCGCAGCAACTGTCTGCATCCTTGGTTTCTCCTTCCTGTTTCCTCCTTTATCAAATATTTATTGTCAACAACGGGCAGTTCTGTTTGCACACAGTGTGATGGGGTAATGAGATAGTTAGGTTTCCTCCTGTTATTGATGGGGAGTGCTGATGGCATGAATAATTTCCTCTTTTTACAAATGGGAATTTAATTATTGATGCCTTGTTTAGGCAGTGACAAAGGTGTTACCAACACGCTGCAGTTGGAGGCCTTGGCGGGCATGAGGATCTAGGGTTTGTGGGGGTCTTGAATTAAATTGGCCTATTTGCTTAGAAGAGAGGGCAAGTGTATTTATCTACACACACACACACACACACACACACACACACACAAATACATATATATTCTATACATGCTGTCTGAAGACATTTTTATCTAAAACCTATCAGAGGAAACGAATCTCTAAAAACCTGATCCTAACAGAGTGCCAGCAAATCAAATCAGTGGGACACTCAACCTTTATACCCACATTGAACATTAATTGAATTCTTAGCATCACTGGCAGAATGTTTATTCATATAAGCAAGGATTTCTGTAGACCGACAACTTACATTCGCTCTTAAGAGAAGATAAAAAGACCATGAGGTTTCTCAGTGTTTTAATTTGATGGCTTTCTTTGAAGGCATTCAAGGCGCTCTGAACACAACCTCCCAAGCCAAAAAGAGAAAAGCCAAACACTACAACATATTTCTCAATGAAGAGAAGTTTTCATTCTTCTTCTTTTTCTTCTTTTTTTAATTGGTGTCTCTCCATCTGGTAGTGGGAGATGAGGTGGATTTCAGCGGAAGCAAATCCTTTCCTTACGTCAGGGAACCCTGATAGGGGGAATAAGTTTCTGAGATTCTGATAAAGGTAGGAAGGCAGTAAAGCAGACCCCTCACACTTACTGTGCCCTCAAATCACTTGGGATTTTGCTCATGTGCAAATTCTTTTCAGCAGGTAGGAGACTGGGCCTCAGAGCCTGCTTCTCTGATACCCTCCCGGGTAAAGCCAGGGCTGCGGGTCCATGAGCCACACTTTGAGTAGCAAGGATTATTGGAAAAGCCAGCATATCTTAGACACACTGAATTTTAAGATAAACAGTAGTGATGCTTTTATAATTTTTTATTCTTTACACTTTTTTATTGGAATAAGTAAAATTTTTGCCCATCTGCCTCAAACGACAGTTTGAGTTTTTGCTGCCAAAACTTCATTCCTTTTAAGTTTTTCTGACTTTTCTGATACACAGGGTATAGATTTATAGTGGCTGGGATAGGTTGGCCTCAGAAGAACTTTTTCAATAATTTTAAGATAGGAAGCCACCTTCAGAAGTATAGCCAACCAAGTTCCGGGCAAGGATATGAAGCCCCTTCTCGGCCTCAGAATATTCAGCAAGCATACCCTGCCCCGTTTGAATCTTTCCTCCTCCGTTTGAGGCCTCTTGTTCTTCTAAACTCTTTAGCCAACGTGTTAACTGTCAGAGGTTCAGGAAAAGTCTGATTTTTTTTTTCTAAGTGACTGACTTTTTTTTTTTTTTTTTAAAGATTTTATTTATTTGACAGAGAGACAGACAGCGAGAGAGGGAACACAAGCAGGGGGAGTGGAAGAGGGAGAAGCAGGCTTCCCGCAGAGCAGGGAGCTCAACGCGGGGCTCGATCCCAGGACCCCGGGATCATGACCTGAGCCGAAGGCAGACGCTTAAGGACTGACCAGAGCCGAAGGCAGAGCTTAACGACTGAGCCACCCAGGCGCCCCGTGACCGACTAACTTATCAGTGTTGTCCATTCTCCAGAGCAGACCCAAAGGCGCTCTCGTGACTTCCCACTTTGTAAACTCTTACCGCGGTGTTCATTGCAGCATATCCCCTTAAGTTGTTAAGTGCTTTTTCATAAGGCACCTGGGTCAATTATTCCAGGTAAATGAGAAGAAACAAAAGTTGAGAGAAGGGGAAAAAAAAAAATCCTAGCAGTAACAAGATTGAAAATTGCTCAAGATTGCACTGAGCATGGTGTCTGTATGCAGATGTATGGAAATGATGAATAAACCAAAGAGTGAAAGTGGTGCTGCCCACTCCCACCTAATTGCCCCCCGCACCTGGAGGATGACAAGGCTCCCTGAATAAGTCTGCACCTCCCCACCTCCCACCTCCCCACCTAGGCTCCCCACCCAAACAAACTGAAATGTAAGGGTGTTTGGGAAGAGCCCTGATAGAAACTTCCTCCTCCCTTTCCCTCTGATGGTGGATGCAAGCCTGAATTGGCAAAGGATGGGCCACAGTTCCTCCCCCCTCCCCTCTCCCCCCGGTTGTGGATGCCTGTCAGCCCTGATACCTTCCAGAAGCTTCACAGGGACTGAAGGTGAATGATGTTCCTGATCAAGTGCTGAAGGATCAATAATTATTAAACAAAAAGGGGGGGGTTGGGGAGTGGTGGAGAGAGGAGATGAGTATGTGAGAGAGGAAGGAAGAGATCTCAGACCAATTATTTTTCTACAAAATACTTTATGTGACAACAGCGGCAGGCCCCAAAGGGCGGCGTGTAACAACAAAGCCTAATTAGAATGATTTCAGTGTAATCATTAACTCGCATCTAACACCTACGAGAGTATTTCTGTTTAAACTAAAACATGACCTGCATGGAGGAGAGGCCTTGTAAACTGTCTCTGAGATAAAATATGTGACAGGAAAGGTCAGAGCCACGCTCATTTGAATTTCAAGTAGGGAGCTGGCTCCGCGGTGGCCGGGGTAGCAGGCCTGGCTACTCCACTTTCCCGGGCCTTCCTGGCGGCCCTAGCAGTTGGAGAAATCCTCTAGGACTAATTACCGGGATTGCAAAACAAGGCTTTTTCCTCTCTTGCCGCTGTCCACTCTCCCTTCGCCTCTCCCAAGCAGGGAGGGAGGTGATTTCCTTTGTTGTCGCTATGAGACTGAAGGTCACTGCTGAGTGGCCTCGTCCGCCGGATCCGGACACCTGCCGGATGGCCCCTGGGCCAGGCCTCGCCTAGTCTCGTCTTCCTCGCAAGTCCTCCTGCCAGCCGAGCAGGGGAAGGCTTGCTAATAAACTCTCTTCCCAGCAAGAGTGATGCCAAGGCATTGCCTTCCGCTGCGCTGTGTAAAAACAGCTATCAAATCAGCAAGATACAACTTGATTTGCAGGTCTCCAGTGAAATTTAAGAAGGCGAACTGTAAAACGTTCAGGGAAAAGGAAGCATGAAAACATTTTTAAGGAAAACATTTAAAAAGTCAGAGACAGACGTAATAATAAAAAAAAGTTGGCAGGGAAGGTTTTATTTATTCATTTTGAAACATTGTAAAGAGCTCTGTTAGCAGCATTTATCTGCCTCTTTTTTTTTTTTTTTTTAAGGCAGCCCCGAAAGCAAGTGAGTTGAATTCATTTCCTTTTTCCTTCTGTGACTTTGTAAAGCATTATATACACCGAGATCTTTTTTGCACTTCTAGGAATTTATAAAGCTCTAACATTCAGTCCATAAGCCTGACTTGGCGAAACCTCCTTCCTGTCTCTCCCCCTCCTCACCAGCCTGCCCTGCAGGGCCTTTTTTTGTCCTGCAGACCGACTGGTCCTTTCCCCCTTGGTCTCCTTGTGATATTTTCTTCAGGTTTTTGTTTTTGTTTTTTAACTTTTTAAAAAGATTTTAAATTAAACAAATTTTTTTTGGATTTTATTTTTTAAAGATTGATTTATTTAGAGTGCTCGAGTGAGTAAGGCGGGGCAGGGGCAGAGACAGGGAAAGAGAGAGAGACAAGCACCCTCCCCGGAGAGCAGGTCTCCATCCCAGGACCCTGAGATCATGACCTGAGCTGAAACCAAGAGTCTGACACTTAACCGACTGAGCCACCCAGGCACCCTTTAAAGACTTTATTTTTAAGTAGTCTCTACACCCAAGGTGGGGCTCGAACCTACAACCCCGAGATCAAGAGTCGCATGCTCTACCGCCTGAGCCAGCCATGCGCCCCTCTTCAGGTGTTTTTTTTTTTTCCCCCAAATCTTTGTTTTCTCTTTAATACAATCTGAAAAAGATGAGAAAATTCAAAATGTACTTGGTGACAGTGGGGGAAAAATCAGGCTTGGCAAAACCACAGACACATGTCGTGGAGGTCACTGTTCTCCTTGCCATTCTGCCCTAGGTCAGGGAGGTTACCGGGGTCAGTGCTGTTAATGAGAAACGATTTACTAGGTGCACGTTAAGATGGCAAGAGAGATTTTATTCAAGACTGTGGTAATAGAGGGGAGACGCTTGGAGGAGGGGACAGAGACTGAACGTAACTGAATACAGAAAAGACCGTGAGGGTTTATAGCCAGAGTGAGGGGGTCAATAGATGGAAGATAATGAAGAAGAGGTGCTAAGGATCAGGACATTCTTGCTAAAAGCAGCCCAAGGTCGAGGCCTTCTCTAGAGGACTCTGAGGAGCCTAACTACCATTTGGTCCGGGGGGTGGATCTCTGTCCATACTTCTCTGCGTCTTCCACTGAGTTGGCCTGTGTTCTCAATCCAACAGCTTTGACACATAGTGGGCAAAATTATATGGCACTGGGCTGATTCGCACTACAGATCCCTATATAAAGACCTCAACAGATCTTAATTCCTGAAGCAGATGTATGCTGCTGTTGATAACCTCTGGAAAAAGTGATTCCAAAACATCTGTTTAAGGACCTTAACTGCATTTGATTTTTAGCTCCATAGTACTACAAAGATCTTTGCCTTTGGAGTTAGAGAAGAAAGCTCAAATTCTGACTTTGGAAGCATTCAGATATAACTAATCTATTGGTTATTTTAACTTTGATAGGGTCCAAGTTGGAAAATACTGGTTGTCTATTTTCCCCTGCCATCTTTCATCAAGCTATGTTGAACCCCACTTTCTCATCCCAGGAACCCAAATCTTGGTTGTCAGAATTTACTTTGACAATTCAAGCTCATTTTCAGGCCTTAGAAAACTGCAGTCTAGTCCACTTTACAACTTGCTCTGCGTGCCATCAGAAGGTCTTTCAGAAGCACCCCATGGGGACCTTAGCAGTGCACAGTATATTGATGCTGTTCTGTTAAATTCCCCCTTCAAGTCCTGCCTGTGGTGGCCTACCCCCCAGCCTTTTAGCTTTGGGGTTGTCTTGCCCTGGAAGGAAGCCTTCTTGGGTCCCACCCAGACAATGAAGACCAGGCTCCCTTCTAGGGCTGTCCCAGGCCTCTGGGATGCCCACACATCCTTGCCATGTGCTTGGTGGGGAGACAAGCTGGGACCCTACTGTCTTCAGAATTCTCTGAATCTCTGGCTTTGAGGCAGCAACCACATGCAGTTTGTTAAGCTGCATACATCAGGGAACAAGGACCAGCTGTCCCTAGCATTCTGGAACTGCACCCCACGTGTGTGGCTTCACCAGGTTGGGCTGATGAGTTTCTTTGACTCGGAAAGCTTCCAGCCAAGGACTTGGACCCTCAGTCTCCTGATCCTGTCGACCTTCCGGTTGGACTGCTGACTCTCCTACCTGTCTGTCCTTCTCAACATTCAGGATACTTCCACAGGATGAAAGGCGTGGTGGGATCCACCTCTGAGCAAGACCTGCAGGAATGGGTCTATCCCCTCCTCTTGAGAGTGTAGGGACCACAGCCTGTTGGCCTTCTGAGAAAACAAAGCATAAAATAATATTGCCACATGGACAAATCAAGTAACCCGAGTCTCATTTTTTTTTTCCCCTCCGTAAAATGAGAGCAAATAATTCTGTCTTGTTAGGGTTGTTGCAAGGATGCAACGAGAGGATATATATGGAGGTGCCAGTCCTTCTCAGTCACTTCTGCCTTCCTGCCCTTTCTTTTTTAATCCTTCTCTTGTTTAATTTTTCCCACTGTTTCTCTCACACCCTGAGGTTCACAGGCTTGGGAAGGATCTGATGAAAGCATTCGGGGTCTCCATTCAGAATTTCTTTAAAAAAACTGCCCATTTCATGGATGGAAGAAATGGAACCTCAACAGGAAAATTCATGCCTAGGACGCTTCCAGGGCCTCTCAGGTGTGAGAGCTTCTTGGAGAGGAGAGCAAGACTCTGTTTAAGAGAAATCTTCTGTCGAGGGCACGCTCTGCCTGCCCAGCTTTCTCTGTGTGGTGCGAGTTCCCAGACCAAGAGAGAAACCCCCTCACGCCCCCACTCCCAGGCAGGAACAGGTGCCGCTAAATGCCTGCTGCCTTAGCACTTTGTTCCTTAGTGAGCTCACAATTTATAGCTTGCAAGGGAGTGGGGGAGGCCCCTCAGGGAGTGGAGCCCGTGAACCCCCTCAGTGCTGTGTCCCCTGCCTGCGTGTAGTGATCCTAATGACGGATGATAGTTTGGGGTGTAATATTTGCTATGATGGATCACAGAGGAGTATGAAAATTCATACACATGCAGTGTTATGTTGTATTTCACAGGACTCTCTGGGGGTGTGTGCATGTAAGCGTGCGCGCGCGCGCGCGCGTGTGTGTGTGTGTAGCCCTATTAGCTCTCTTGGGGATGGCATACAGTTATGTCATTTTGACTATTATTTCTCGTCTGCTCCATTCTTCCACACACGTGTCAGAGGGAGATGGCTACTTGTCCTTTTGATGCACAGATGGTTGGCCAACAACCCCCTCTTGTTGCCCTTGGATCTTTGGCTCTCCTTCTTCTGGGTGAAGCCGCAGCTGCCTGAGCGGAGTGTATGCTTGTGAGTGTGTTTGGCCTGAGGGCTCTGCCTTCACCCATTACTGCGCTTGCCACTCTGGAAAGTTCTCAGTTCCCAAGATACTGGATGCACCTGTCATGGAGTAGTGCTAATCCCTGAACATCCCAGAATGTGCAAGAGGATGGGGGTGCCAATAATTTTGGAAACTTGGTTTTCTCTAAGAGAACAGACTATCAGTAGATTATGGAAACATGCGAAGATACTTTTTTTTTTCTGTCAAAGTCAAATATTTTGAAGCAGCGCCCATATTGTTCTGAATATCCTAGCCCGAGTATATTCTGCTGAGAATACTTGGCAGCTGCTGCTCCTCCTCTTTCTTCATCTTCCTCAGTTGGAAAGGGCATCCTGGTGTGGTGACACGTGATGGGGAGGCTGCTGGCCCCCCCGCCCCCACAATGGCTCTGTGGTTGGAGCTGAGACCAGGCATTCCCTGTCTGGGAGAAGCTGAGCCAGTGAAGATCCCTGGAGTTCTGTAGCTTGTGGATGTAAGCGTCTGGTCCTCGTGTTCATTCTCGTGGAGAACGCCATGACTTGACCTGGAAGTGCTTGTTACAGGTCATCAGCTTTGTGGTAACCCCTCACTTCTGGATCCCCATGGAGCTGTGGCTTGGCTCTGCCTGCAAATGCTCTCATTTCGTCTTCAGCCAGATCTTGCACCTGGCTAGCTCCTTGGACCAGCTCCCTTGAATTTCCGACAGGCCCCGCAGGAGTGAAACCGAGGACCTAGTTAATTGGTGGACTCCTGGCAGAACTTATCAGCACTGAGGCTTAGCTTCACCAAAGGGCAGCTCCCTCAAGATATTGCCATAACAATGAGGCAGTATCCGAGAGCCATTTGACTGTAATACTGGAAGGAGGACGGTGCCTTTGCTTGGCAACTCTTACTTCCATCCTCTGAGATGAGAGCTTTCCGCCTTTGCAGTAGGAGACCCTGCCATTTGCACAGGCAGGTCACTGAGGGGCTTCGGGCCTACTGATCCGTGACGGGGTTCTGGCTGCGGGGTTCCCATTGCTGCTTGTGACAGGAGAAGCCAAATCGCTGAAGACACCCCTTGAACCCCCTTTTCATTTTTTTCAGCCCCACTTGATTCCAGGGTGGGGTTCTGTGTTGAAAGCAAAGATGGAAAAAGCCCATTGGGCTTAAGCAGCAAAACCAAATTTGCAGATTCCTGCCAGGCCTGTGCCCGGCTTTGGGAGCATGTGGATGTATTTATCCTGAAGGCAGCTTGCCAGAAGCATTCTAGAGAGCTTGATATAATGAAAAAGGAAGCAAAAAAAAAAAAGCTTAAAATTGAATGGTCAATGTGTACTATTAATTGAATACTTGGGTCATTAGGGAAGGGTTTATGGACATTGTTAGGTTCTTAGTAGCCAGTAGTTTATTAAGCGCTAAGAAAGACAGGTGCTCTTTATTGGCATCTTACTGATGAGTTACAGGTGCACTATTTACTTTTCACAGGTAGCCTAAGAGGCAAGTTTGTTCACCATTTGATGGGGAAACTGAGGATTAGCTAAGTAAATTGCCCAGGTTTCACAGCACCTGTGCTAGGCAGAATATTGTCTCCCCTGGGGCACCTGGGTGGCTCAGATGTTTAAGTGTCTGCCTTCGGCTCAGGTCATGATCCCCAGGGTCCTGGGATCGAGCCCCGCAATGGGGGGGTGGTGGGGTGGGGAGCCTGCTTCTCCCTCTCCCTTTGCTGCTTCCACTGCTTGTGCTCTCTCACGCTCTCTGTCAAATAAAGAATAATGCTCCCTCTTCCCCAGGATGACTACGTCCTAATCCTCAGAACCAGTGACTATGTCGGTGTGGCAAAGGGGAATTAAAGTTGCAGATGGAATTGAGGTTACTAATCAGCTGGCCTAAGGCAAGGGAGGTTATCCTGGATTATCTGGCTGGGCCCACTGTAATCACAAGGCTCTTTAAAAGTGGACCAGTGAGGCAAAAGAAGAGTCAGTGTCGATGTGATGTGAGAGCAACTCACTGGCCATTGCTGGCTTTGTTGATGAGTGGGGGCCTTGGGTCAAACGGGTGGCCCTACAAGGTTGGAAAAGGTAAGGAGACAGATTCTGGCCTGAAGCCTCCAGAAGGAATGAGGCCCCGCTGACACATTGATTTTAGCCCAGTGAGACGTGTATCAGACTCCAGACTCCCAGAACTGTAAGATAATACATTTGTGTTGTTGAAAGCCACTAAATTCGTGTGAATTTGTTACGGCAACAGTAGGAAACTAATATACCGCCTAAGGGGAAGAGCCAGGACTAAAAATGGAATCTAAAGTTTATCCTCTCTCCACTATGCACAATGACCTCTAAATGGCTCGATATTAAAAATAGAGCCAGAAAAATGCTACCCAACTTCCTAAGCTATTTTCTCTCTCTGCCTTTTCTTCCTTTTCTCTTATGCTCAGTCCATGTGCTTCCTCCCTCCCTCTCTCCCTTTCCCTAAATTAACAGATTCTTGCTGTAAAAGAAATTGATTCTTCACTCCAAAGTAGGTCATTATAACAAAGGTTTTAAATCATTTGGTCCTCCCATTTGTGAAATATAGACTTCACTTTAATCTTCTGTGCATTACCAGCAGTAAAAAAAAGGCCCATAATTTGTGGAAAAATGGGATTCCCCCCCCCCACCATCAATCATTTGGGCAGATGTGTAAGTTTTTCGCTCCTTTTTCACTGTCTGACTCATACCTGGAAGTCAGAGGACCAGTGTTCATCCACACAGAGGACCCTCATTCTGGTTATACTTCCAGGACCAAATTTAGAAACTTAATGGAATATTTGGTCCCAGTTGCCAAATCAGTAGGACCTCCCCCCCATTCCTTTGTCCAGTTTTTCTTTCCATTTTCAATGGTCTTAGAGACCTTTGTATTTAAGTAACTCTTCTAACCTCTCAAAGCTACTGAGTTTGTTTCGAAAAATTCAAGCTAAGCTTGCTTTGTGGGGAAAGTGCGGGAGAGTTAGAATTTGTGTGCGGTTCTAATTTTTGTGCCAAATGCATTAGAGAAGCTGATAGATTCTCTGGGATTGCTTCTTCAGAGCAATCACCTAACAAACATGGGGGACCTATTCTAATCTAGGATATATATTGACTGGGGCAATTATAAAGGTGGATAAGATGCTAGGATGGACTCTAAGATGTCAGAATCCAGTAGTTAAAATATAGGGTTCTTCTGTAATGATCACACTGTACTGTCACATTGCTCTCCTTATCTGTCTTCCTGTCTCAACAGGAGGAGACATAGTCTTTGTCCATACAGGGACCACATCTTACGTTGTGCATAAATTCCTAGTTCCTAGCACAGGGTACTTGACATACAACTTTGTATAAACTTTGCAAACTGGCAGGCCTGGTTCAAATTCTGGTTCTGCTGCTTGCCTACTGTGCACCTTTTGTCTAGTTAGTAGTCTCTTGGATCTGTATTTGGCTCCTCTGTAAATTGGCGTGTGGAAATCCACCCTGCTCTGAGGATTGAGATGCAGAATTTAAAGCACCTACCGAAGTCTTACCATTGCCATAGTGGTGGGACAGTTCGAAAATGTAGTGATTAAAAATGTGGAGCCACATTGCCTAGATTGCATTCTAGCTACCTCACTTACTGAGAAAGTTAATACTCTTTCTGTACCTCAGTTTCCTTGTCTATAAAATGGGTATAATAATAGCATTGACTTCAGAAGGTTGTGTGGATTAAATGAGTTAATGCACATTAGGGGGCCTAGGTCAGCAATCTGCATACAAGTATGCACTGAACATTGTTATGAGCAGCAATAAATAATAGCTTCTGTTCTCCCTCTGTCACCCACCCCATTTTATTTTATTAATTTGCTCTCCTTTTCAGACCTAATATGTGTAAGGGAAAAGGTAGTTGGTTCTTTTTTTTTTTTTTTAAAGATTTTATTTATTTATTTGAGAGAGAGAGAATGAGAGATAGAGAGCACGAGGGGGAAGAGGGTCAGAGGGAGAAGCAGACTCCCTGCTGAGCAGGGAGCCCGATGTGGGACTCGATCCTGGGACTCCAGGATCATGACCTGAGCCGAAGGCAGTCGCTTAACCAGCTGAGCCACCCAGGCGCCCCAAGGTAGTTGGTTCTAAAGACGATTCCAAAATCCTTCTCTGCTCTTTAAAATGTTGTAACTCACATGAGCAAAGATCCAAAGCCCAGTCTCCATCCTCATATTTTCTGGGGGTCCAAAGGGAGAGAGACTGTAATTTTGAAAAACTATGTTCCAGAGCTAATGGGAGTCAAGATTCTTGTGGCAGGAAAAGTAATCTTTCCCCCGCCCTGGATTAGACCCAATGTTTATAACAAACAGAACTGCTGTGGGCTTTACACTTAACAACAACAACATCTTTGTTTGAAAAATTATATATACATATGTTTAGTTTTCTAAATAACAGCATTGCAATATGGTGTGTCAAATTACAGCCGGCTCTTGATTTTTTTCTTTCAGTGAAAAAAATTTTGCATAACCTAAAACCGCACTCATGTTGGAAACAAGGATTGTCAGATCGAATTTTAATTGTTGATTCCATCCTGCTCATGTCCCTCAGGAAGGTGTATTTTCTTTGTGTCGCTCCGAGCAGCCTCTTTCATTAGGGGTCACATTTATGTTGGTAAAATAAACCCCTCCACATCCTTTCCTGTAAGAGTCAAAATGAGGGTCACATCCCCCTTTCCTGTCAACCACTTTTTTCCCATCAAGATCAAGAGCAAGCGTGTTTGAAGGTTTAAAACAAAGCTATGTTTGAGTTTAACCAATCACAGAAAGCATCTGAAAAACGTCTGAGCAGGTGAAAAACACCCCCCCTTTACATGCTCTGCTAACTCTGAAATGTCCGGATGGAATTTGAGCTGAGAACAAGCTTGAAGAATCACAGAACAAGTGGTAATTGTTTTCAGCAAGTCAGAAGTGCCTGAAATCCATGTACCCTTGACCAGTGTAATACCCGATTCTTCAACAGCCAGAGAACTAGTTTTTCAAAGTGATTTTCCCCTTGACTCAGAGTTCTGCATCTGAGTGCTCCCACATATGGGTGGAAGTTATTCATGGAACATGGATGGAATATAGTGAAGGCACTTTGTGAATGGGGGTGAGGTGTAAAATTAGGCTGATGAAGTTCAGTGACTCCATTTGTGGTTGCTTCTCTAAGGACCAAGGTTATGGCGGTACGGTTTATATACTATGATGTGGTGCCTGAGCTTATGGCATATAGTTTCTAGAGCATTAGAGCAAGAAGGAACCAATAGTACAGTCCTCACTCTACACTTAAGGAAACCCAAAGGCCCCAGGGATGTCAAGGTCACTCCTGCTGTGTTTATTGTTCACTTGTGTTGTTCAAAGTTGGCCACTGGCAGAAGCTCAAGCTTCCTCTTTCCCCCTCCTCCCTCCCTGCTTTACTCCTCTCCAAGGTGGGTCTGGGTCCAGGTAGTCGCTCCAGTTCTAGGGAGGAAGAGACGGTGGTGACCAGTTCCAGGCCATGAAATGTCCCCGGTCCTAGAGGAGGGGCTGCCTTTGCATTCCCCTCCCCTGGAAGGTTTTCTCTTCCTCTTGGAGGCCTTGGGAAACGAGAGGTCCTCACACCTGTCCTTTCTCTTCCCTTGTCCCCCACACTTCCCAGTTACCGCTATCCAGCCCAGAAGAGACCAGGCGTGATTGTTTATGTCAGTTTCCTTTTGTGTAGTGGAAACCAGGGAAATCCCGTGTATCTGTCGCTTCTAGGAAGGGGGTGTGGACACGTCGAGGGGGATGGGCCTTGAGACCCCACCTCTCCTCAGCCAGGGCGACATCTGAAGCTTAAGGTTGGGTTTTGGGAGAAAGGCACAGCAGGCCTTTCGGATAGTTTGGTTCTAGACCACCCAGAACTGTGGGGGCTGGGCCACAAGGGTGCTCTGCAGACTCCACCTAGTTTTTCAGAGTTCCACAATGGGGCCAGAGCCTCGTGACGGGTCAGACCCACTTCAGCCTCAGTTTCCTGCTAACTGCATCCCAGCCAGCAATAAAATGCTGCCTTGCTTTGTCCTTTGTGCATTTCTTTCTTTCTGTGACCTTGTGGAGAGGCGTGCCTGCTTAAGGGAGGGTGAGAGGATTGCTTGGGGACAGCTCCAAGCCTTTGTTCTGTCTTCTCGTTCTGTCTCTGTCCATCAGGATCCCCTTCTGGCGAGACCTATGCTAATCATGCTGCATAGTCCTTTTGAAGTATCACACTAGCAAATCCATATAACTCGCGTTATGTGTCAGGCCCCATTTTGAAGGCTGTACATATAATAGCTCATTCCATCCTTGCAGCCTGCCCTTGATACATGGTTAATATCACCTTTTTACAATTGGGGACATTGAGGCCCAGAGAAGTCCAGTGATTTGTTCAAAGTCTTACAGCTAGGGAGTGGAGGAACTGGGATTCAGATTCAGAGGTTGACGCAGGTAAACATGCTGGTGATCACTACACGACACCACCTACGTGGGAAAATAAACTGGATTGAGGATATATATGGCAGCTAGCTTGGTAGAGGGTACCTAGGAAATGCCCGTGGTGGTGGTGATGATGTGTTTGTAGTTGGTGGCTGCAGGAGTTTAACTGACAGTCCACAAGCGGTGTAGCAAATCTTTTGGGGGTCAGGAATTTCTACCAACCAGCTGTATGGTACAACTTTCAGATCACAGGAGGGGAGAGAGCACACGGATGTACTTGTGCTTGGATGAGGACAACAGAACATTGGTTAATGAGATGCAAGGAGGAGGAGAGAGGGCACATTACAGGCCTCAGTCGCTGGTGTGGCTTCATAGAGGTTTTGTGTACCTGACCTTAGTTTTGTGAATGGAACACCTTGTATGGAGAAGAAAGAGATCTGGCCAATGACTGAACACAAACAATTCATGATGAGGGAGGATTTTGGAGGAGATCCAAACTCGTGGCCTGCAGGTAGACACAGAGGATCTCTGGGCTCAGTTTTGACTATTCATGTTGTGTTAGTTGCCAAATTTAAAAAGCCAGGGAATACACATAAACTACGTATTTCCAGATTATTTCGCAAGATGGAAAGATCTGGCATTAACTGGGTACCCTTCTCACTCATCCACGGTTGCCTTCATGGGGTAGTGGCTCGCTCCTCCGTATAGAGGAGGCATTTAAGATCCATTTTCCACAGGCCCTACTATTTCCTAGTGTCACTCACATGACCTGCACTGGAGCCAGCACTCCCTACCTCGTTCCATAAATGCAGAAGTGGAGGGCTTAAGTAGTGATTAGTGAGAGCTAACTTGGCTCTCATCATTGAGCTGCTGTGTGAGCATCTCCCCAGTCATCCAGACTGTTCTGAAACCCAATTCCTTGTGTCATAAAGGAGCTACGTGTGGTTACACTCGGGCCATCTGGGCTTTGGAGGGTATGGCTGGTTGCTGTTACACTGGACCCCTGAAACTGGTTTAATAACAAAAGTGCCAGACACCAGAGATTTCACCCCTCTTATTTTTCATGAAATCTTTTTGTTACTGTGGTTGATGACTCAAACCTTAAATCATCAGGATGGACAGTTAGTGCACGACCACCTCCAGGGGAAGGAAGGGACCTGGACCTGCCCTCCAGAACAATGTTGGCTTGGCTACTGTCACTGCTCCCAACATCTTTCTGGAACATCCACTTTGGTAGTAAGCTGGGTCCTTACCAGATAATTCCCAGGAAATCATCTTCTTTTGCTGAAATCCCTCTGCCATTATTTCTCAAGCCCTTGCAAATTCATGTTCCGTTTTGATGTTTCCACCCTCTTCCTCATTTCTAATCTGCACCCCTTTCCTTTGTCCTCTGATGACCTCTCCTCCCACCACTAAAGAGTGGCATCCATGAACCCACACTGAAAATGCACTGGTCTGTAGCAGAATCGGAATTTCTTAATCCCAGCTCAGAATTTTCGGAAAGGGATGTGCAGTTTTCCTTGGCTTAATTGCAAAAAATAAATTTGTTTTTTTGTGGAAGTTTTTCCACAGTCAGCCAGATCTGAGTTTGCTCTCTCCTCTGTCACTTTTATAACTCTCAGCCAAGTTACTTAACCTTTTTTTTTTTTTTAAAGATTTTATTTATTTGACAGAGACACAGCAAGAGGGGGAACACAAGCGGGGGTGGAGGGGGTGGGAGAGGGAGAGGCAGGCTTCCCGCGGAGCAGGGAGCCCGATGTGGGGCTCGATCCCAGGACCCTGGGATCATGACCTGAGCCGAAGGCAGAGGCTTAACCATCTGAGCCACCCAGGTGCCCCGATTTAACCTTTCTGACCCTGACTGAGAAAGAAAGATGCACCCTGGAAGATGGGAATGACTGCTACCTTGCGCGATAGCTCCGAGGAGTAAATAATACAAGGAATGCTCAGTATCTGTCACAGTTCCTGGCACATCAGTGGGCTCACAAATTTTAGTTTAGTACCTCTTTGATGACCTTTCTTGGGACCTGATAGGGCATGGCTGATTCTGGACTTGGTGGTTTTTCGGTGCTGTGAAGTGTTCTCTGGGAAATCAAGAGAATGTGTGCCTGAGAAGGACAAGACACTTATGGCAAGTGTTGAATGTTGCTTCAGAGGTTGGGAGACAGGTCGTGGGGTGGAGGAATTCCAAGTATCCGGAAACTGAGAACAAGATGGAACTTTTACTAGCAATAAAACCAAACCAAAACAAAAGCCCACAAAAAACAAAACCAAAAACAAAAAAACCCTTGTCTCTTCCTTTGCCTCTCCTCATAAGGGCACCAACTTACTCTTCAGAATGGACACTCAATAAAATGTTGTTGACAGACAAGGGGTAGGATGTTATAGAAGGTTTGGCAGGCAGGGAATATAATATTAATATCCATGTAATGTTTTTATGTTTTAATTTCGGTGGAGGAAGCCTGAAGCCCGGGGCAAAAGCTAGTATTTTCATTTGCTTCACCTGCAGTTATATTGGCAGGAGCCCTCAGGGTAAAGAAGACAAGGATTAGGTTTGGGAATGGGGAAGGATACGAGGAAGCTGTAATAAAACATATAAGTGCAAGAGCTTGAGGAATAAACACAAATGAATTCCAAAGAATGGAAGGATATGGCATAAAGACATTTTAAGGGGGGAAAAATACACCCATAGGGTAGGGTTTGCTGAATTGGAGAGAGAATGTGAGAAAAGTAATGAAAAACTTTTAATATCCCGGAGCTCCCTAAGAGGTGCACCGATATTGTTTTGCGTTGATTGAGGGCCCACCACATACAGGGGCTGGTATTTGCTTGAAAACGTAATTTATGAAAATGTGGTCGAGGGAAACGTGAATTTTGCTCTGGCTTGTGCTGGAAACAGATATGTGAATGATTACTTGATTGGTAAGGTCTTAATAAAAATCATTTGTAAATCAGCTGAGCAACTAGCAAATGCTGTTGTTTACACCATCATAATCATGACCTCGTCTGAAGCAAAGGAGAGGGCAGAATTCTCAGGGAAGGGATTTGCAATTTTCAAGATGGGAAGAAAGACTTATTCATAGTATTAACATATACTGAGGAAATCCACATCTTGTGTTTATCAGAAATGTCTCAGAAAGTGTCCCACAGAAGTTATAAATGTACTTGTTAAAAGTGAACATATTTGGTGATCCTTTGCCACCATCTGAACCTGTTAACCTTCATTGTCTAATATCTGTCTTTGAAAAACCATTAGGGCTAAACTCTCATAACTGTCTGTGATCAGACAACTACAATACTTTTTTTGTTTGTTTGTTTTTTGATACCAAATGGCACCTGATGATGACAGCCATGACTTAAACAGGTTACTGAAATGACAGACCCACCAACCCTGGCACAATGGGCTGAATGTTGGTGGATTTTAGGCACCCCACTCTTGAAGCCAAGAGATATTAGAACACGAGGAATTGGTAACAAAGATGGGCTAATGTGAGATTTTGAACCATATACTAAGAAGAGATTTCCTCTAGATTCATTTAGTTTGGCTCCTACTTTGGGGTTGGCACCCCCTTCTGCAGCATCTCAGGGAGGGAGTCTATTTCCTCAAGTGGATTTGGGATTTGGGCTGGTTTGACGGTTACATGGCCTTTTTTTTTTTTTTTTTGGCATTAATTTGAAATCCACCTTTCAACCCTATATATTCAAGAATATTCTAGAATGAGTCCTCTTCATATATTTAGTTGGAGGTAATTTTTAACTTGGAAAAGAAACTGTTTTCTCCACTTACTTGTACTGTAACATACACACTTCTCATTGCTCTTTGTTGCCTTGTATTAGTCTGTCAGGCAAGGCTTTGGTAACAAACAGCCCCATTACCAGTTTCACTCAGAAATTTTGTTTCTTTTATGTAATTTGAATACTTGGGTGGTTTTTGAGGGCTAAGATATGTACCCAGGGTAGGCAAAAGAATAATTCTATGTTAGGGAGCAAAAGAACAATGTCGCATGTTCGGTGGATGTTAAACTGTTTTCTTTTTCTGTTTTCTCTGGATTGAAAGACTTCACTGGATATAGATTTTTACCTCCTTCTCTAGCAACGCTATGAGTTTGTGTTGACACGGTGTGTTAGACTTTTCACATCCACCACGGCTTTTGCCTTTGCTGTCACCTTTGCCTGAAGGGTTCTTCCCCTAGATATTTTTGTGGCTCCCTCCCTCATGTTTTCTGGTGCTTTACTTAAATGTCATCTTTGTGGTAAGGTCTTCCCCCAGCACTCCATCTAAAATTGGACGATGAACAAACAGAACTCTTCAAAATAACTTCTGCTAAATATTCCCATTACTGTCCCCTATTTTAAGCACATACCACTAGCACACTCTATATTTCCATTTATATACCTTGTTTATTCTGTGTGTCTCCCATTAGAATAATAAGTTCCGTGAGGAGTAGAGTTTTTTTCATTTATGGCTGTATTCTAAGTTCTTAGCACCATGGCTGGCACATATAGATCCTCCAAAAGATGTTGAATGAATTTTTTGTGGCTGACTGATAATTCTTGTGGCAAGTAAGTTGGCAAGTGGTGGGAGGGGTCTTTCTCTGGTAGGTTCTTATTTATTGGGGATATATGAAGGTGGGGAGGTTTGATGGAAGGCTAGGTTCATTTCATTGGGATGTTTGGTCCTAGATAAGAGATTTTGCAAAATCGTTTTAGCCTGTGCCTGGAATGTTGGTGTATGCTCAGATATGGGCATTGACCCACCCCAACTGCTCAATTTCCCTCATGTTTCCACTCTGTGGATGTTCTCTATTGGCATACCCTTCTGCCACAGTGAGCTTCCATCTCCTCTGGTTCTTCAGGAGGTGTCCAGGTTTGCATGCATTATAAATTGCATTTTCCTGAAGGATTCTTGGGTATTCAAGTTGGGAAACAGTAAAATGATACTACCTCTGTGGACAGAGAGGTGCTGTGCTTGTGCCAGGGATGCCCAGTTGATTAAACTTGGCACCCACAGGGTAGAGCTCTGAAGCAGGAGTGAACGTGGTGAATATTTGGGCGTCTGTAAAGGAGCCCATGGGAAATACAACATGGTGGACACTTTGCCCTACTGGGAAGAATGGAAGTAGATTTTATTATGGCCATTATTGACTAAGATACTCAGGCTGACACTTTGAGGAGACACTCTTGCATCCCTGGGGCCATTTAATTGAGGGTTGAGGGAATTGAGAAAAGAGGCATAGGGCAAGAGGGGGCGCAATGTATTAGTTTTTTAGAGCTGCTATAACAGACTACTACAAATTGGATGGCTTAAAACAACAGAAATTTATTTTCTCTCGGTTCTGAAGGCTGGAAGTCTGAGATCAAGGTGTCAGCTAGGTTGGTTCCTGTTCAGAGCTTTGAGGGAGCTTCTATTCCAGGCTCCTCATGTAGCTTCTGGGGATTGTTGGTGATCTTTGGTGTTCCTTGGCATTCCTTGGCTTCTCCTGTATTGCCCTGATCTCTGCTGCTTCACATGGTGTTCTTCCTGTGTACATGTCTGTGTCCAAATTTTCCTCTTTTATAAGGACGTCAGTCTTATTAGATGAGAGGCTCATCTATACCAGTATGACCCCATTTTAAACAATTACATCTGCAATGACCCTATTTCCAAATAAGGTCATATTCTGAGGTACCGGGGATTGGGACTTCAAAATATGAATTCTGTTGGAACACAGTTGAAGCCATTATATCCAATTTGGGAGCAAACCCATTGTGGGTATTTTATATGTGGGTGAAAGGACTGTCAGTTCAGCTTTCAGGCAAAGCACACTCAGTACACTGATTTGTGCAGTGCTCAATTATATAATCCATAGCCTCCTAAAATACTGTGTATAGAAATTTGTTATTTATGCCTCTGTAAACATTTACATAATAACAATTCGTTCTCCAATTATGCAATTATCTTTCTTGTCACAGTGCTACATGGCTATAATCTCTTAACCAAGCTCATGGGCCCTTTTCCCAGGGAATCCTGCAAACTTTCCATACTATGGGTATATTCTGAAGATTAACTTTGTTTTTTTATATTTTTTAAAAGATCTTATTTTTAAGTAATCTCTACACCCAATGTGGGGCTCACACTTAAAACCCCGAGATCAAGAGTTGCAGGCTTTACCGACTGAGCCAGCCAGGTGCCCCTTCTGAAGATCAGATTGGTGAATAACTTTTTTTTTCTTCGAGTATCCGGACCAAAAGGCTTCATTTTTTTTCACTTATTTGTTTCACTTATTTTGTTTTCCCTTATTTCACTTTTTTCACTTATTTATTTGTCATTTATATAGTACTCAACACACATTTAATGAATCGTTACCATTGGGCAAAGACAAGTCAGATTCCATCCCTTGGAGCCTCAGGTGGGTGGAGTGAGACACATGTAAACGTTTTAGTGAAGTGTTGGACCTAAAGGAAAAACTGTGGGAAGTTTTCAAGTGGAGGAACTGCTCCCAATTGCTCTGAAATCTCACATTGTCCTACACTGGGGGACTCAAAAGGGTTTCAAAGGAAGAGGTTCTGCTGCTCTCAATGGTCTCCTCCCTTCTGACAATTCTAGCAAATCACAGAGTGAGAATTGGGAATCTTGGTTTTAGACACTGACACGGAGCCCTCCACGGAAGCCTTGGAGCTATCCCCAGCAATTCTGACCCATTGACTGGAGACCCTGATTTTATACACCTGAGGAGTTTCTACATCAAAGATACCATGACAACTAAGTGAAAAATGATGATTCTGAAACAATTTGCAGTTGCCAGACTTAGAGTGCAACATGAGGCATGATGAGGCTAAGAATGACATTATTCAGAGGTGGCATGCCAGGCCTTTGCTCATCTTCCCGTCTCTGTGGGTGAATGAAAGGAGGGATGGGGCTGATCCCAGGACAGTGGCCTGAGAGGTGGTGGTCCACAGGAGGCAGGCCTGTCTCTTTCTAAGTAATTTTTACAAATGCTAATGCTTTCATTTCTGTTCCTGTAAAGTCATTACCATCAGCTGACACCTTCATTAGCGGTTAATATTCTGGCAGGAGGAACTGATGATGTGTGAAGGGGGAGGCAGGAGAAGGTGGGTAGTGAGTGTGCAGGTGATGCTGGGAAACGGGCCTTGGAGGGGATGGTGTAGCCCGGGCAGGAGGGGTGTCTCCATAGAGGTGACAGAAGGTACTGTTTTGGGTTTGGTTTGGTTTGGTTTTGCTTCTTGAAATTTTTTGTCATTTCATGGGTTGTGGAATTGATCTCTTTCAGGAAGTGGAAGAGAAGGATTTCTCTATAAATTTGAGGGTGATAAAATCACCTTCCCAGTGAATGCCAGAGCCCTGGCCCATTTTATCAACAACAGGAAGTCCAGCCTCAGCCTCTGCTGTGAATTGGTGCAGGGGCCACAGAGGCTGGCTCTGCGGGAAGCAGGGGAGTGGGGAATGGGGTCCTGTTGGGGCCTCATTTGATACTACCCTTCCCCAACAATGGACCGGCCAGTCTATGTTGCATGGTGTCACTGTTGGTGTTGAGTGCCACGCAATCCCCAGTTTACCGGTCTATCCAACATGCCCTGGAGATGGCCTCTCAGGCCATGTCTCATTCCTATATCTATCTACTGTGGCGGAGGTCATTGGCCTATGCAGTATGGGTTGCACTTTTTATTGGGTAATAGGGAAAACAGAGCTGTGGGGGTTAGGCAGGGATGTGGTTTCATCACTAGTACATTGGATAAGGGAGGCAACTGTAGGAGGGATAAATATTGACAACAGCAGAAACTGCCCATAAATTATCCATAGGGTCAGGTTTGATGTATCTCTGAATTATTCACCAGGATCATACAGGCAGTTTAGACACACACACACACATACACCACACACACACACACACACACACACACACACACACCACACACACACACACCCAAGCTCCTGTTATTCTGTGCAGTTAGAATCCTCTCCCTATTTGTGGGGCTAAGATGTGATCAATACAGGAGCAAATCGGGAAGTTCTCTGGGAGATAAGGCCAATGAAGCTGGGACAGCTGGTTATCCCATCCTCTGACCCTTGGTTTTGATGAATTAAATGACCCCTAAAATGTGACGTAAGTGCTAAAATGTCTGTCTTTGTTAGTATGATAACCTGAGGAAGGACACAGCGCCTTAAAGGAGCAACCCGTTTCACCTTGACCCTTACTTGCTTGTCCTCGACCCCGCGAACCCACTGGCCACACAAACTTTTTCCTGCTAGTGCTGCTTGTTCCTAGAAAAGGACCTAATAAAGGAATCCATAGAAATGTGTAAATGACTGATAAAACTTTGTACCTTTCCTATTTCAGGAACATCAACTTTAAGAGTGGCTGCCCCTTTAAGGAAAATAATGTGATTAATTTTGGACTCTCAGGTAGACATTAAATCATTGTGATATATTAACCTTCTCAAAGGAGCTCCACTCAAGAATTGGGCCTTTCCATAACAACGTCTTCAATTGCTCTCTGCTGAGATCCTACAACCATACCTGCAGCTCAGTTCTTCCGAATCATTACTATGAAGACTGGCTGCAAGTCTTGAAAACGATTAACAATGTTTTGCCATTCAGCGCTCATATTTATATTACTTAAATCTTGCTCTCACTAAATTTTCATTCTTTCCCAAATCGGATTCTCAGCATTTGAGATTATAAATTAGGTGAGCAGAAATGGTTTGGTGGACAAATTGACTTAAAGTGTAGTTTTTTAACTGTCCTCCAGATAGAAATACTAGTTTCAGGTATGAGCAAGCAAAAAAAGTTGTCAAATCTGTGTCACGAAGGGTTATGATCTCCTTTACACAAAATGTCTCATTTTTAAAAGCAAATATGCCTAAGTCTTTGCTTATGTAAGTCCCCCCTTTACAACAGCTATTTATTTTTAATCTTAAGCGTATCAGTCCTCAGTCTTTTTGGTTTTATTGTCTCCTCATGGCCCATATCCCACTTATTTTAGGTTCACTTTTGTGCCTGAATTCTTTTTTAAGTGACTTGTAGGCACTGACCCCGGGGGAATCTCCTGATACGTTGTTCTCTGCCCCTCTTGTTGCCTTCCAGCGGGGAGGTCACAAAAGGGCAGAAAATGCTCTTCCCATGATGCATTGGGGACAATTCCGTTTCTTGTGGCTGGAAAATATCAATAAATAGACTGCTTCAGCCATCTCCCAGTGGAATTTGAAAGAGTTATTATGACAATAGTATAGTAGGCAGGGCAAGGGCCGGCCCTGGCAAGTGAGGGCCCCAGTCGGGGCTGCAGGCTGGGGGTGGCACATTGCTCGAGGAGGAGCATCCTCGTGGTGGCTGAGTGTTGACCCAGCTCCAGATTCATCGCTGGGATCAGCTGTGCTTTGTGCTCTGCTGAGAGTCACTTTGGCCTGTCTGAAGGAGGCAGCTGTTGTAAAGTATAAGTGCGGACCCAGGGGATAATTCTTGGCTTTCATCATGCTGGGAAGGCTTCAGCAATTAATTTCTTCTGTTCTTCTTGCAGCCAAGGGTTCTCCACATTATTCATCTCTTTGGGCAAAAGCCATTGGTGGCTTCTGAGTTATTTTCTCATTAGGAGGAGGATGGGGATTACCTGATCGTGGATGGCTTGTGTTTGTAGTTCATTTTGTGGACGGATTATGACCAGGTAGGACCTCAGCAGTAACTTAATTGGTCTTGAGCTCCCAAGGCATAGAGTTCAGCATGGTATTTCCATTTGACATGAAGATAGCAGCTTGGCATTTTCAAATCCAGAGGCACCACTTCCCGATGGTCTCACCTCTGAAAGCAGCTGGTTTCCCTCTGTGCACATGACAAGACTCAAATGGATTCACGAGAGGGCTAGACCTGGGCTTTTACTGCTGTTACTCTGTAGGAAAACAAAATCAAAACCAACAACCTCCCCCTCCCTTCCCCAACACTAACCTTTCCAGTTGGGAGATTTAACACTTGAACAAAACAGAGTCTGAAAGAGCCCTGGGTGTATTGAGCCACAGGGGAGAGAGTGTGGAGGGCAGAGGATGGGATTGAGTCCCCAGGGGTCTGTCTCAAGGGCCCAGAGATTTCAGAGAATGAAGGTGGGGTCTCCATGGGACCATTTAGCATGGTCCCCCTGATTATTTGTGTTTTTGTATGTGGGGAGGACTGATAAATTCACTTCATGGCCCAGATAATGATTTAGCTCTCATATTTTCCCTGTTCAGCCACATTCCCTCTTCAGGGTGTTTGCCAGGCCCATACTGCTTCCAGATCAGCAGGTAAAGAACACAAATACCGCTTAATGGAAGGGATGCGGGGAGTCTTTCACAGTCTCGGGGAAACAAGCAGATTGGGAGATGGGAGAAGAGAGGAGTTGCACCCCGTTGGTCAGAATGTCATTGCCTGTTTCTCAGGAGGCCAGCTTGAGTGGCTTGCAATCCCCAAGGCATAGAAGCCAAGGTTTTCCTCCTCCCAGAGAGGCATAATTAAGGGATACTGGCTTTGACGTGGGCCAAGTTGGTTTTGAGCATTCTTTGTCTTGTCTGTGATTAGAAACTCACTTCATAGTATGTCACCTGGTCTTAGCACAGTCTGCGGCTGTGTGAGCACTTTATGTTCAGTGAACAAAGGCATCAATAAATGCCCGGTGCTGGGAAGGCATCATGTTGGGCGCCCTCCTCCAAGGCAGCTCACCTTGGTTTCCGTGCTTCTTTTGGCTCCGGAGCAAAATTGCCCTGCTTGCTCTCCCACCACAGCTGAAGTAGTCCTCTCCTTGGGATGTAATCTGAACAACTCATTCTCCCTGAGGTTATGATAGTAGATAATGAATAATTTAATGTGCTACCTTAGAAGGGTTATGCACATTTTAACAGGTGACAGGTAGCTGGAGACAGAGTAAATAAGAATAGATTCATATTAATGGTGGAATTTCAAGTTGATTGCAGGGCACTGTCTTGAGTCAGGAGGGGAGCATCTCTGTGATTTCCCTCATATGGCCTCACACTGTGATGTCTCACACCTTCTTTGGTGTAATTTCTTTCTTTTTTTTTTAATATTTTTTTAAAGATTTTATTTATTTGAGAGAGAGAATGAGAGAGAGAGAAAGGTCAGAGGGAGAAGCAGGCTCCCTGCTGAGCAGGGAGCCCGATGTGGGACTCGATCCCGGGACACCAGGATCATGACCTGAGCTGAAGGCAGTCGCTTAATCAACTGAGCCACCCAGGCGCCCTTTGGTGTAATTTCGTTCCTGGATAGAATCATAGATGATCTGACCAAGGTTACTGATCCCTGAGGGGTCTGAGTCACTCCAAAGGAGTGTCTTTACAAGAATTGAGATCTTCTAAATTCCAGCCTGGTCTCGGGCTGTGTTGGGTCCCCCAGGGAGGAGAGCACAGTGATGGGAAACATGGACAGGTTCACTGCGAATTCAGATTTTTCCCAGTCAAACAGAATGTGTGTGGGCTCAGTGAGTCTGGAAAATAATTTGCAGCTCTGACAGCCTCTTTTTATGGAAGGCATGTGTTAAACACAAAGTCATAACCATCAGATCTTCTTCAGTGGGAGGGAATGAAGGGGCTGGTCCCCTTTAGGCAGAGGTGGGCAAGCTGAGCTCCTGGCTGACAAGACAATGTGGCCGAGGTCATTCAGCAAGTAGCTAGACTGCCTCCTGGTTCCTAGCCCAGCTCACTATTGCCCTGCATGCCCCCGTTGTCCCAGTTCAAAAGCAGAGCTTTGTCTAAGTCAGTCTCCTTGGTAGGGCTGTGGGGAATGTGGGTGTCAGCACTCTGGTCTTGCGGAGACTCTGAAACAATACCAGGTATTTTGTAGCAGGTATGTGCTGAGTGTTCTTCTCTCACTCTCTGTATTTGGGGCATTCAGCATATAATCCTACAATTAATTCATTAAAAAAAAAATAAAAACCACTTGCAGGTCACCTTTAAAACAAAGAGAGAAGCAATTTTGAATTTAGCAATTTTTCATTTTTGACATCTAGTACCACCTTAAGCTCTGCAGTTACAAATAATGCTGGTGGGGAATGGCTCCTTTATGCACATTTGAAGAAAGAAGGGCTATACATTATGAATAGAACAAGGATGACAGAGTTGGTGTGTAGTGCAAGATATTTTGAGTACATTAATCAGTCCATCTCAGAGTGAGAATCATTTTTTTAAAAAATGGGTATCAAACAGAACGCAAACAATTTGTGCAATTCAAGTCTGCCTGATATACGATGGACGTAGGAGGGCAAAGGGAAGATGTGAAAACACAAGGAGCAAGGCATTGAGGGAGCTCCTTAGGGTCAAATAAGGCAAAGGAAAGAAAGAGAGCTTGGAAGAAACACTAAAATGGCACCTAGTCCTACTTAGATTCCCGCACTGCTTGGCACAGTGATTCATTGACTCACTTCACAAGCAGCAGTTAGGTGCCAGCCATGGGTCAGCCCTGACCCTACAAACTCATATTCTAGGGGAGAAGACAGACACCTACTCAGAGTTCCAATAGGATTCACTATAATGGGAGTGAACACAAGAAAGCTATATCCACTTTCCTTTACTAATGACAGAAAATACTGTTAACAGTGGAATGTTTTCCTTTACTAATGACAAAAAATACTGTTAACAGTGGCTTAGCATTTTATATTTCTCACATAAGAAGTCTGGAAGTAGAAAGCTGCGTTGTGGGCTTAACACCCCAATGACACAAGGGCTGGTATCTCTCTGATTTTCTTGGGTTCTCCCTCAGTGTTTCAAGATGGCAGCTGTAGTTCTTTTGGGGTCGAGGAGAAGAGATGCTTGTTCATCATGGAAACTCCTTCTTTAAGCCCAAGGGAGAACTCTAATGACTCCTCACAGGCACAACCTGTGTCCTATGCCACCCCTTACCTCCTACCAGCTGCATGGGGCACAGAGAAAAATGAGAACTTAGCTTTTCCAGATCTGTCTTCTAATCCTTGCTCTCTACACCATGAGGCTGACAGATAAGACATCAACAGCTTCCTTACCTTATTTTTGGGCTCGTTGAATGGGCAGTGCAGGACAGAGGAAGGGAGGGATGGAGTCTTTTTCGGGATGTCTATTCCCTTGACTTGAACCTTGCGTGGCTGCAGCAGGCAGGCTGCATTTTGAAGTTTCTGTCAGGCTGTCCTCTCCTTGGCCGGTAACAGCCCCCAGTTCTTCTTATCCTTTCAGGCTTAGAGATGCCCTACTATTGCCAGCACCACCCCCACCTCCGAATTCCTTCCCCAAGCATGTACTGCAATATTCGTTAGGCTTTCTTTACTGCCACCCCTTTGTAGACACGCCCTTGTCATATTACCCAATCTGAATGTACCATCTATTTCCTGCATGTCCCCTGACTGATATAATAGTAGGGGTTGGGCATAGCCAACCAGCATTGTCTGTCAGAGGGACTTAATGCCCTGGGTGGGGGGTATGTGGGTGGTGGGGGGGAAGGAAGGCCGCTGGAGAGGGTTCAGAGAGTAGCTGAAGTAAATTTCAAAGAATAGGTAGGGTTTCATCATGTAGAGGAGGGATGGGAGATGGAAGGGATAGAGGATGTAGAACCTTCTAGCAAGAGTAATTCACATGTACAAAGAAACTATGGGAATGTGAGGGAGCATGGTGGTAGTTTAGCAGTAGTTGTGGACAGTGGAGACAGGACTCTGAATTGTGGGATGGAGGAGCGTGCGTCATCAAAGTCAGCTGGCCAAGGTGTTGGGGGTTTTATCCTGAGGGAGACTGGGTGCTCGTAAATGATTTCAAGAAGGGTGTGGCTTCAGGTGTGTTTTACTAAGACGATTCTGATGGCACCATGGAGAATTATTAGGGTGGGTTGAGAAAACATCTGGAAAAGACTTAGGAAGTTTCCACAAATTTTCTCCATGAGATAATAAAATCCTGAACGAAGGATAGCTTTCCCTAATGACTTCACCCCCAAAATTAACCCCCCCTTCAAAACAGTTATGACCTAGCCCTATTATATCCTGCATCACAGACTATTATGGCATTATAATATTATATTATTATAATAGAGTACTAGAGTTCACTACATTATTGATTTTTCCACTTATCTGTATAACTCCATAGGGACAGGGACCATGTCTCAAATTATCTTTGTATTCCCAGCGCATAGCATGGGGCCTGGCACACAATAAGCATTCAATAATTGTCTGTTGAATTGAATGTGGGGACTGGGATTTTCATCTATTGGAGCAGACCTACTTTACATGCAAAGTGGTTACCTGTGATGACTCTAGTAGGGCTTGATTCTTGTATCCGACAGCTACACTCTTTCTGATCAAAAGACAGAAGGAAAAAAGGAAGGAAGGGAGGGAAAACACTAAGAAGGATGGAAGGGAGGAGGAGTGGGCAGAGCGTGGTTTTCTAAGTGATGTGGATGAGAGAGAAAGGCAGGGATGGAGCACTGAACAAGTTGGTACTTAGACCTTTACTCCACATGACACCAAAAAGTCCCAAACCAAAAGGAACAGAAGCCAAATTCTCCTTTGTTCAGTGAAATGGAAGGGGGACAAGTAGACCAGGTAACAACAATGCATACCTTAGTTGTTTGCACACTGGCTGCGTTATTCCTGCGTGGGCTACAGTGTGCTGCCCAGAAGAAGTCCTTTCTGAAACCACAAGGCTGCGCCTGATTCAGGAGTCCTGCCCAGAGATCATCTGTAAGAGTGACTCCCTTCAGTGATCTGGGGCGGGGGCATGGAGGGCCCTCCTTGAACCCATTACCGCGATGATGTTGAAAAGTCAAATCTGATCAATTGCATCCCTTGGAAAAAGTGGGTGGGAAAGGAGATAATAAATCTTGGAGAGTGACATGCAAATAGTTCTTGAGTATTATGAAAAAGGCAGCCACAGATTAGAAAACTCAAAAGGTCAACAAAACGGGACTAACTTGAGAATATACTAGAAGAAGTGTCAGAGAACAGGTAAACCTGTTTTTAGATCATGTCTTGAATACCTGTTAGGTTGTGTTGGCTGGGATAGGGTCTTGATTCACAAGAAAACCTTTTTTTTTTTTTTTTTAGATTATGAGAGCTTGTTTAAAAAAAATATATATATATATATTTTACAAACAAAGCATTTTATTTTTTGAAATTTAATTTTATTATGTTAGTCACCATACAGTAGTACATCATTAGTTTTTGATGTAGTGATCCATCATTCATTGTTTGCATATAACACCCCAGTGCTCCATGCAACACATGCCCTCCTTAATACCCATCGCTGGGCTAACCC
>NW_027397090.1:1496299-1530704 GCF_003265705.2 Callorhinus ursinus | reverse complement strand
ATGCCCTCCTTAATACCCATCGCTGGGCTAACCCATCCCCCCACCCCCTCCCCTCTAAAACCCTCAGTTTGTTTCTCAGAGTCCCTCGTCTCTCATGGTTCGTTTCCCCCTCCGATTTCTCCCCCTTCATTTTTCCCTTCCTTCTCCTAGTGTCCTCCATGCTGTTCCTTATGTTCCACAAATAAGTGAAACCAGATGATAATTGACCTTCTCTGCTTGACTTATTTCACTTAGCATCATCTCCTCCAGTCCCATCTATGTTGATGCAAAAGTTGGGTATGAGTAATACTCCATTGTATATATGGACCACATCTTTTTTTTATCCATTTGTCTGTTGAAGGGCATCTCGGCTCTTTCCACAGTTTGGCTATTGTGGACATCGCTGCTTTGAACATTGGGGTGCATATGGCCCTTCTTTTCACTATATCTGTGTCTTTGGGGTAAATACCCAGGAGTGCAATTGCTGGGCCAAAGGATAGCTCTATTTTTAATTATTTGAGGCACCTCCACACTGTTTTCCAAAGTGGCTGTACCAACTTGCATTCCCACCAACAGTGTAAGAGGGTTCCCCTTTCTCCACAACCTCTCCAACATTTGTTGTTTCTTTCCCTGTCCATTTTTGCCATTCTAACTGGTGTAAGGTGGTATCTCAATGTGGTTTTGATTTGAATTTCCCTGATGGCTAATGAAGATGAACACTTTTTCATGTGTCTGTTAGCCATTTGTATGTCTTCTTTGGAGAAGTGTCTCAGGATGCAAGGGTGGTTCAACATTTGCAAATCAATCAATGTGATAGAACACATTAATAAGAGGAGAGAGAAGAACAATATGGTCCTCTCAATTGATGCAGAAAAAGCATTTGACAAAATACAGCGTTATTTCCTGATTGAAACTCCTCAGAGTATAGGGATAGAGGGAACATTCCTCACTTTCATAAAATCCGTCTATGAAAAACCCACAGCGAATATCATCCTCAATGGGGAAAAGCTGAGAGCCTTTCCCTTAAGATCAGGAACATGACAAGGATGCCCACTCTCACCACTCTTGTTCAGCATAGTACTAGAAGTCCTAGCAAGAGCAATCAGACAACAAAAAGAAATAAAATGTATTCAAATTGGCAAAGAAGTCAAACTCTTTCTTCACAGATGACATGATACTTTATGTGGAAAACCCAAAAGACTCCACCCCCAAATTATTAGAACTCATACAGCAATTCAGTAATGTGGCAGGATACAAAATCAATGCACAGAAATCAGTTGTTTTCTTATACACTAACAATGTAACTGTAGAAAGAGAAATTAGAGAAACGATTCCATTTACAATAGCATCAAAAACCATAAGATACCTCGGAATAAACCTAACCAAAGAAGTAAAGGATCTGTACTGTAGGAACTCCAGAACACTCATGAAAGAAATTGAAGAAGGCACAAAAAGATGGAAAAACATTCCATGCGCATGGATCAGAAGAATAAACATTGTTAAAATGTCTGTGCTACCCAGAGCAATCTATACCTTCAAGGCCATCCCAGTCAAAATTCCAATGACATTTTTCAAACTGCTGGAACAAACAATCCTAAAATTTGTGTGGAACCATAAAAGACCCCGAACCACCAAGGAAATGTTGAAAAAGAGAAACAAAGCTGGGGGCATCATGTGCCTAATTTCAAGCTATATTACAAAGCCATGATCACCAAGACAGCATGGTACTGGCACAAAAACAGACATATAGACCAGTGGAAGAGAATAGAGAGCCCAGATATGGACCCTCAACTCTATGGTCAAATAATCTTGGACAAAGCAGGAAAAAATATGCAATGGAAAAAAGACAGTCTCTTCAATAAATGGTGCTGGGAAAATTGGGCAGCTATATACAGAAGAATGAAACTCATTCTCTAACACCATACACAAAGATGAAAGACCTCAGTGTGAGAGAGGAATTCATCAAAATCCTAGAGGAGGACATAGGCAGTAACCAATTCGACATCGGCCACAGCAACTTCTCTCAAGATACATCTCCAAGGGCAAGTGAAACAAAAGCGAAAATGAACTTTTGGTACTTCATCAAGATAAAAATGTTCTGCACAGCAAAGGAAACAGTCAACAAAACGAAGAGGCAACCCACAGAATGGGAGAAGGTATTTGCAAAGGACACTACAGACAAAAGGCTGATATCCAAGATCTATAAAGAACTTCTCAAACTCAACACCCAAAAAACAAATAAGTCAAAAAATGGACAGAAGACATCAACAGACACTTCTCAAAAGAAAATCTTTCGATAGTTGTAAGCATCTGTTCTAAGCCAGGTGCTTGCCATATTACCTCATTTAAAATATTACAGAACGTAGAAGTAGTTGTTACTCATCTTACAGATGACAGGACTGAGCCTTACAAAGTTTAAGTCATGCGCCCACAGTCTCACTGAACGTCATGGAGCTAGGATTTGACCTCCGTTTGTCTGATTTCAGTGACTGTGAATTTCGCCCAAGATATTACTCTCGTGATACTTGTATCAGCTTTTCTGTATTTCCTCCCCCTACCCGTATTCTGTTTCTCAGTGTCATTCCAGGTGTTTGATTCTGTGAGGGGTTAAATCTCAGGCCCAATGAGGGTTTCGGTGGTGAAATTCCATCTTGGGTCTTAATCCTTCCTTGCAGAAGGGACATCGAGATCATTATGACTCTTGTATTAATCTTTGAAGTAACACAAGGCTCTTCTTTCTCTCAGGCTTTGTGTATAGGTTAGATGATTTACTGCATATTTGTCATAGGAAGTATGTATTTGAGAAATAGTGTGTGGCCATTTTGTCACTGGCCCGTGCTTTCATTTACCTTCTGTGGCTCTTCCCTGAAAACAGGTGACTCATCTCGGATGCATTGGGCTTTGAGTACAAGCAGAAGCCCCACTAAGTCGTCCTAAGAGCATCTACTCTTTGCTCTTTATCAGGAGTGAACGTGGAGCCTTGAGAAGTGTACATGTGCTCATCAGGAGTTTGTTATTTCTTCTGGGGGCTGAAATGTGGAATTTTTTTTTTTTGCTGATGTTAATCTGGAGCGCACCACCTTAGGGAGGGCAGCTGCCATGGCTGGCAGGGCTAGACCAGAAGACCATGTGTGACCAGAAGCTCGCTGGGAGAACGGAATCCTCTGGCCAGGGAAGCCACAAGTTCTGTGTTTCACCTGGACAGCTCTCTCTCCCTGTGCTTTGGTCACGGACAGTTTTGCATCTGTTGGTGGAGGTAACGCCTTACATGCCATTCTCCTTTGCCTGTCCTTGGCACAGGCTCTTCTGTCCTCAAGGGGCCTTTGCCATTATTGTCTTCAATCTGAGATCTGAGCTGGAAGGTGGAATTCAGGTTGTCAGGAATGCTAAAGCTAAGGCCAGGAGAATTTCTTTAGAAGGCTGGGACTAGGCTTTGCAGTATGAGTTTCATGAGGCGATCCCTTCTTTAGTGCTTGGTAACTTCTTTGGGTACAGAGCTTATTTTCTTACTTTCATGTCACTTACGCAAGACCCTGGATCTAGCGTAGTAATAACTAGAGCGTAACAAGAGGCTGATACAGGTTTGCTGAATAAATGGCCCCATTGGACAGGCCATTCTCCTTTCCATTTCTTGTTTCCTCACTTGTTGAGAAGGGTTGCTGCCCACAGCTTCTGTCAGGACGGGGCTTAGCTGGGCGGTCTAGCCCTGCAAAGGGTTAGCCGGAGGAGTTGGCTGCGTGCAAACGGGAACGGTATATAGCCCTGAGCAGAAGGGGAAACCAAGAGCTGAGAAGGATAAATGCCAACCTTCTCTCATCTCCACACCCAAACTCCCAAGGCTTTCAGGAGATGGTGGGTTTCCCATAACCTAGCCAATGGGGATGTAAGCCAGTCCTGCTAAAACCTGAAAGAATAAGGTGACTCCCAAAAGCTCAAGCAAATTCAGGCAGCTGACGTTTGTGTTACAATGAACGTCAGAGAGGAAAGCATTGTTTTGACTCCAAAGGCATTTCCCTTCCGCAAGCCCTAGGTTTGTGGGAATTCTTTTTTCTTTTTTTTTTTTTTTTCCCGGTTTCTTTTGATTTGGTGGAGAGGGAAACATTCAGAGTAGCACTAAGATGATGTCCAACTTTCCGAACCAAAAAGAAACCAGACACCATGTGTTAAGTCAATAGTGGCCTAAAGAATGGGAAAATGGGAAGTTAAATGGAGGGAATACTCCTTCTTGCAAGCTCCAGTTTAGCAAAAACAGTTGCCCCTAAGGGGGAAAACATCACTTCCCTAATTATTCTAAGTCTTTATGAGTGAGACACTATTCTTGTCAGGGGTCCTGTTACTTCACCTTCATTCCCTTTACCCTCCTGCTTCTTGGTCCTGGATTAAATTCAAATTGATAAAATGCCTTTGCTAGCCACATTACTGCCGTGAAGACAGAACTGTCTGCTGTCAGGATACACTTTTATTCTTTGAGGAAAAACAAGCAGGAAATGATGATGAAAACCGTTTGGAAAACAAAGCAAAAAAAAAAAAAGAGAGAAATAAATAAAAATAATAAAAATGTATTACTGCAGGCGATCCGTGAACTAGAGAGGGGAAAGAAACCAAAAGATCCCTGGCTTTGATTCATACCTTCAGAGAGGTTTCCTTAATGACTGCTCTTTTGTGTCGCCAAAGCAGTGCTCATTTATCAGTCTGTGGTTTAATCCAAACCTATCAGGATGAAAATTCAAGGAGGGTGAAGGTTAACTGACTGACAGCCCGACTTGGAAACTCCAGAGTTGATAAATGTCTACAAAACCTGATGGAAAGGCGGAGAGGGGAAAAAAAAAATCTCTCTCTTCGGAGCCACTGAAAACAAAGAGGGGCTTTGGGTGGGAGGGGTGAAGGGAGGGCCAATCCCCTGCAGACGCCAAGGGCACATTTTATTCTAACACAACGTTTATTTTTTTTTTAAAGATTTTATTTATTTGACAGAGACACAGCGAGAGAGGGAACACAAGCAGGGGGAGTGGGAGAGGGAGAAGCAGGCTTCCCGCGCAGCAGGGAGCCCGATGTGGGGCTCGAACCCAGGACCCCGGGATCATCACCTGAGCCCAAGGCAGACGCTTAATGACTGAGCCACTCAGGCGCCCCCTAACACAATGCTTAATTGCTGGTGAGTCAGAGGGAATTTCTGAACTGTCTCTCCTATGTGTCGATGCTGATAAATTTGTGGCGGTAAGCGTATTGTAGCCCAAAGCAAAGGGACTGATCATGGAAATAAAGGTGTTAACAAAATAGTAAAATGTCTCTAGCTGTATTGTCTTGCCAGCCTCCTACTTCTCCCTGGGACCTTCTTTCTTTCTGCCCCCCCCCCCCCCCCCCCCCGCCCCCGCCAGCCAATGCTGGATGGGTCTTATTACCTCCTCCTTTCTCACAGTTTCCCCTCTCCAGGTGCCCTTTGTGTAATTAGTCTGTTTATCCTGGTACATAGCACAATGTCTGGCATGTAGTAGGTGCTCAATAAATGTTTGCTCTTCTGTATTTGCAGCCGTTCTTTGGTCAAATTGGTTGCCTCTGGTATATTGCGCATTGATGGCCGACACAGCCCTTCCCTGGCTGCTAAGCTTGGTGTGGTGGTTAAGAGCTCCCCTCTAGAATCAGACTCAAAGTGTTCTCCAGTAAGTTACTTAATCCTCTTGGCTGCATTTTCTCCATTTATAATAGTGCCTACCTCATGGGGTCGTTATGAAGATTAACTGAGTTCCTATTTTTATTTATTTATTTATTTTAAAGTTTTTTTTTTTTTAAGTTTTTATTTATTTGACAGAGATAGCGAGAGCAGGAACACAAGCAGGGGGAGTGGGAGAGGGAGAAGCAAGCTCCCACTGAACAGGGAGCCCGAGATACGGGGCTCGATCCCAGGACCTGGGGATCGTGACCTGAGCTGAAGGCAGATGCTTAATGACTGAGTCCCCCAGGTGCCCCTGAGTTCCTATTTTTAAAAGTGCTTAGAAGAAAAAAAAATAATTATTCTGGGAGACATGGCATGTGTGGATAAAGCTTTTCAATACTGTAAAAGAATCACAATCTGGAAATTCCTTAAAAGGTAAACTTGCAAGTCTTCATAGAAAAGAGAAAAATGAAGGATTTGGCATGAGTGCCAACCCTCTGCTCTACCCTTTATGTCATCCTTTCTAGAATAATATCAATCTCACAAAATACACTGAAACCATACTAAAAACTGCTTAGCATTTAATATTCAAAGATGTCCAAAAAGAATTTCTGCAGGGTCTCATGCATCACCTGTGCATGGTGACAGCTTTGTCAGCAAGACGTGTATGAGGCAGGTGACCTTCTGCTTGTAAATGAGTGAATGGTGGTAATGATAAATCATGAGATATTTATGACCAGTTCCTTTCTAGGGTCAATACTGACATTTCATTTTTATCTGATTCATGGGTTGACTTCTGGTTTGGCACACGTTATTCCAGTGGATTCTCTCATTTTTCCCTCCTCCTAATTAAAGAGTATCTTGCCCAGGGAAAAGACTAGATCTTGAATCAGGAAGATCTTGGCACTGGTTTGGCATCCCAAGCATGGAAAACAGGCTTTGCATTGCGAACATGTTCCATTTTTTTTTTTTTAATTGAGTTAGATAATTGTTTGGGCCCATCATTACTTCCTGTCACACAGCAGTAACTTGAATGACAAATCCTTTGGGTGAGGACCACATGTGCGTAAGGGTGAGCAAGATGCTGTGGTAATAATTGGTGGAAGGGCTCAGTGGGGAGGAAGAGTTGGTGGATTGACTCTGGCATGCATCTCTCTCCAGAGTCTTAGCGTGTCCCCCAAGACAGGCGCCGTGGAACCTTACCAGTTCTGAGCGCTGGATTGTTGCCAGAGAGACCAAGGCATCCATCCCTCCTTACTCCTCTCTCACACCATCCTCAAAGGCCAGAGTCCCCTGTAGACTTCTTCTGGACACAGTGGGGAGTGCCCTACTGAACGCTAGCAGGGAGGGAGCCATGCTGTGCATCCTCACTCGGCCTTCAGCGTCCTCCCCAGTGCAGACTTGCCAATTTCCAGGAGATTAAGGGCATCATTTGACTATGTCCGATCTTCCTTCAACTGTGTCATGAGAGTCAATTCCTGTGAGTTATTTGTCAGGAACAAAATTTCCCGGGATGATTTTTTGATATTCTCTTCAGAAGCTTTATATATGACTGTGCTGTATTCACTTCAGAGTTTGGTATTTGGCTTATTTAGAGAAACAAATATTATGATAATTACAGCAGCCAATGAACAAATGGTAATAACAGCAGAGACTGAAATATGAAAATTAATTAACAAGAAACAGGCAACAGGCCCAGCTGTCTTGAGCAATTTTGAAGGCATAACTGGAAATGTGGAGGATGTTCAAAGGAAGACTTAGGTGGAGGAGAAAACATGCCCCATTAACATGTACATTGCAGATGTGAGCTTTGTCAGCATTTCTTTCTTCTTACCGTAAAGCTGAGGTTGGTATTACAAGATCACATCAATTATGTCAAATTAAAAAATGCCATGTGACCTGAGAGCTAGAGGAAGAAATTCCACTGGTAAAGGCATTGAGGATAATTTTATTAGCTTAATCTCAACATCATGTGATGCACTGTTCTGTCCAGTTGTGTGAGACTAAACCTATTTATGCTTTTGTGTAACACATGGCATTATACCGAGACTTCCTTTTTTATTTGCAGAGAAACTCCCTTTGCTTTTCAAATAGGAAATAACAAAGCATCTATAATTCAGCAGAAACCCTTTATAAGTAGTATGACCACATGAATTGTCCAAGCTGGATCACTTTGGAGAATGAAAGAGGATGTTATTAATAATTATGCTGGAACAATAGACAGGAACCAAAATTGTCCCAGGCGAAGTAGGATATGTGATTATCCAAATTATAAGGCTAGAACATAGAGGCTAGGATTTGTATCGGTCTTAAGAAGATAACTAAAACGTTATCAGAGTTTTTCTTTATATCTTACAGTGTTTTGGGAGACTTGAGTTGATTCATAGTAGAGCCAATTTTACTATATTTTACTATATTTAGTCCCTTAATAATGAGTAGCTAATGGTATATTTCCATCCATTATGAACTTTTTCTTGGTTCTTCATCATTTTTTTTAACCCTCTGGCATCTGCACACTTGATTTTACTTTCATTCAACAATTTGTCCTGCTAATGGAGATTACTGGGATATTAGAGTGATTTCCCCCACGATTTTGGATGGAGTCTGAGGGTTTTGCTGCAATAGGCACAGGGCTTGAACTTAGAACTTCTAGAATAATATTCGTAGTCTTCCAAGAATTAGAGCCACCGATTTCTGTAGAGGTGAAACCTACGGTGCTCTGTTGTGTTCAACCATCCACGCAATTGTTCACTGATGAATGAGGTCAGGAAATCTCTCTCCTGGGCTCCTCAGAGCAATGCATTATGGTGCCAAGGATTTGGCTTCTCTTTCACTTCACTATGAATGCCAAATCCAAACCATCAGCACACAATGACCTTCAACAGCTCAGGAAAACATCACTTGGTTAGGCTGAGACCCAATGTGGGCAATTCATTTAATAAAGAAGTAGAAATCTTCCCTCGATGCTGAATGGCTTCAGTTTGACCTCTCTATCTTGAACGTTAGTCTCTTTCATTATTTTGAATGAAGAGAGTGTGGTTGACTGCACTCAATTGCTGACCATCTTACGAATTGAGAGACATCTGGCCTCGGAAAAATCAGAAAGACTGCTCAGGATGACAGATAATTATCTGTTGGTTACTCTTGTCCCAGAGCAATCTGATAGTGCTGACTTTTTCACACACCTGGAAATACTTCTCTTCTAGACTTCCACCTCAGCTAACCCTGAGCTCTGTGCTGGACCTTGGAGATTTCCCCGGCTTCATCTCCAAGGGCCACTTTTTCAAAGAAGCTGTCCTCTTGGCTGGAGGGAGGAAATTCTATGACTTTCTCTGTAGACTTCCTGACAATTGGAAACAGTAAGGGAACATTAAAACTTTGACATGAATAATTCAGCTCTGATTTTCCTTGAGTTTCAAAACCAATATTAGCTTCCTTCACTTTCTTGTCATTACTCCCATGTCCTTTACTGGGAGGAATAACCTTCCCCTTGTACCTGCCACGGATTTGGTCCAGTCGTGTATTTGGGGCAGCAGCAAGGAGAAATTGATGATAACTTCACTGCTACAACCTTTTGTGCCCCCTAAAATGCTTATAAGATTCTCCTTCTATTTTTAAGCTCCGTATCACAGGGTTTGCTTTTTTTTTTTTCTATTTTTAAAATTTTTAATGTTTTAATATTGTGTGTGGCTGGGGCCACTTTTCCCCCCAAAGAGAAAGCACGGTTGTAATAAAGAAGGTCTGACACGCTTTTTATGAAAGCTCTTCTCGGCTAGGCCTGGGCCTCTGCTGTTAAATCTCTGCCAATTTCTTCTTTTGTGGCATTAATAACGTGAGTAACCGAAAATATTCCCTCTCACCTCTGGAATTGCCTTTTATAGTTAACTGATTAATGAAATATAAGTAATTATGAAAATGTGGGCATAGGAGCTAAGAGGAAGAAAAGAATCTGCATCCATCTCATCAACCTGCAATGAACTCTTTCCTTTTATAGATTACCTGTCAACTAAAAAAAAAAAAATCATTTAAAAATTCTGCATGACTCAGTGAGAAAGATTATGAAGTAATTCTTTAAAAGGAAGCTATGCGTTTTTTGGGAGGGGCAACTATAGTTCTAGGTTATCTTCTCTTTGATAGAAGTCAGAGCTGCCTAATTTTTCCTTTTTCTTCTCTTCTTCTTTTGCTTTCTCCCTCTTTTTTTTTTTTTTTTTTTTAACGCCCTTCATCTTTCTTTCCGCCTTGCTTCTCGTGTTTCCTAATGGCCTGCTATACACCAGGAATTCTAAGTATAGAGCTGGCTGGGGGTCAGGGGTGGGGAGAGGAGGATGAGGAAGCCACAGCCCCACCATTAATGAGCTGTTAAGAGAAAAAATGAAAGCAACAAGGCGGTGGTGGCAGGTGTGATCACAGAAGCCATGCCAGGTATGGATGGGAGATAGAACGGGGGGGGGGGAGGGGGGGGAAGGGGGAGGTTGCCCTTTGCCTTTGGGGGGGGGGAGGTTTTCACTGAGAAGGTGATTTCTGAGCCGGATTGTGCTTGATGAGTAGGAGTTACAGTGGGTTAAGAGACAGAGTTCAGAAGAGGGAGAGGTTGTGTTCTGATGCAGCGAGAGAAAGTGCTCCGGAGTTGGAAGGACTCACTTTGCAGGGGAGCAATGTGGAGTGCTGAGGGAAGCTTGAGTGAGAGGAGGAGGGGCAGGGGCAAAGGTGTGGCGCCTGGACAGCGCATGGATTGTTGTCAGGACTGAGGGGGACACTGACGGTCGTCATAAATTATTGCTAATACTTGTGAAATCAGGAAAAGTTGCTGTAATTAGGCCCATTTCAAACAAGAAAGGGAGGGAGGGTTTTCTGAAGCCCTTCGGATGCTGTGTTAGGGGATTGCGTCAGGGCTAAATTATGCTGGCGTGAAAACAACCTCCCAACAGCGGTTCTTTAAGACAAAAAAAAAAAAAAAAAAAGTCACAAATCACAAATGCCACTTGCCCAGTGGGGATGGGAGGAGTGTCTTACAGTTGTCATTCAAGGGCTCAGGTGGAGAGAGGTACCACCATTAACTGCTGACACTGAGTTCTCAACACAGAGGTGCTGAGGTTTGCCTCAGCGGAGCAAGAGGGTGCCGGAGGGTTGAGCTGTGGCAAGGAACTGCTTTGGCCAGAAATGATACACATTATTTCTGCTTACACTTCGTTGTCGAGGACTAGTCAGATGGCTGCGTTAGCTTCCAAGGGCAGAAGAATACTAATCCCCCACGTGGATACAAGAATGAGATATTGGAGTACATGAGTAATATCTACCACTGGGGTGTAGGAATGCCAACACATTCCAGTGTACCTCCTCCAAAACTGAGGCACCACTGGGTATTATGCTCTTGTTTCTTCCCTCATTCTTCATTCTATGATATGGGGGTTGGGATGCTGCAAACCACATTTCTGTTTTGTCAGTTTGCTCCCTCTTAGGTTCTGCCAACTGGAAAGGCAGGAGGCGGGAGCAAGAACTTGCTCCTTCCTATTTGTCAGCTGATTTTGCTATAGTTACCCCAGTGGCTTTTCCAATAGTAATTGGTTCCAATTCCTTGCTGCTTTTCACACTTCCAAGCCAGTGTCACCATGCGTCTCAGATGTGGCCACATCAGCCAGGAAGCACCCCGTCCTCAGAAGTCTGTGTCCTATCCCAGGGGCCTTTTCTCCAAGTGCCTGAGGAATCAGCATTGGCACCTCCTTAGAGGTCTGGGTCCCAGGTCCCACAGGCTCCCCCCGGACTTCTAGGTCTGTTAACCCCAACTTCTCCCCTTTGATCCCCAGCCGTGGAAGCTGCTTCCTGAAGTTTCTATCTCTGTGACCACAGTGTTTCTTCTTTTCAGTCCTCCAATACTGCTTGAGCCAATTTCCTTTTTTAAATTCTCTGCTAAAATAGCTAGAGTGGTTTATTTGTTGCTTGGACCCTAATTTAAAGAGCGACCATGGATTAAACTTCATCATAATGCAAACATACATTGTCAAGAAAATGGTGGTGTTGACAGTTTGAAGTAAAATGACGATATAGATGAGTAATAAGCTAAAAGCAAGGACTATTTAAAAATGGGTTTTCATCCACTACTGTTAATGATGAATCTTACCACAAGTTTGTACTGGGCCTTGAGATATGAACCAATGATAATAAAAAGACACAGCAATTAACAAGACAATTAAAAATAAAGCAATCAAAACATGAAGAAAGCCCTGCAGAACTTTCAGTGATATTTTGAGATATTTGATCTTTTACTAAAATTTACTAAACTTCACTTTAAACATTTAGAAAGATCTTTTGAGTTGTAAAGGAGAGCTTTCTGAATGCAGGCATTTTCTACTTGGTTCCTCACTGTACCCTCAGAGCCTAGAAGAGCATGTGGCATGTAATAGACAATCAATGTGTGTGTTAAAGTAATGCATAAATGGTAACTAATTGTGCAAAACAAAGATTGCACAAATTGGGAAACTCCTTATTCTTGTAGTTACAGTAAAAATGGCTAATGTTATATATGGTAAATAATAATATGCATCCCTTTGCCAGCCAATTCTATTGGAAAGCCCAGAGAAAACACTGCTGATCATTTGAGGAAACAAGTATTAAAATAGATGTGGAATGTTTGCTATACGGCTGCCTCAAAGTACAGATAGCTTTATCATGTCTCATTTTATGGTATTTATTAGGTTCAGTTTCAATGTGGAAAAAACAAAACTATTTTGTGATCCATAAAATTAGAATATATCAAATAAGATATTTTGTATAGATTAATTCACTTCTTTAGAACAATTATTTTCTGGAAAAGCTGGGTAAGTGTAGCTGTTTTGACTGGAATTTAAAAAAAAATAGGATTCTGGAGGAAGATAGGATTCGGAGGAAGAACCACAAGTGAAATTCATTCTCTTTCATAAGCAGAAACATTGCAGAAGAAGTCGAAGCTAGATATGGCCAAAATGCTATACGATGTCACTGATGTGGTTAATTTTTTCTTTTTTAAATAAGGCTTTAAATACTGCATCTTCATGGTGTTTGTAATGAGATGGAGGGTGACCATGAAAATAATTTTGATCACATGGGAGTTTATTCTTGATCCTGTGGCAAATTGCCTGAGACAGAGGTAAAGTAAAAGATGAATTATACTTTCTTCTTTTACAAACACACAAGTGTTCCAAATTTGCTGACATTTCATGTGATAACAAGTAGCTCTCTTCAGTACATTATTTAGAAGGTATTTTAAAAATACACACTCTTAATTGGCCCTTTCAGCAGAAAGGTGATATTTTAATAGTGAATGAGAAAGTAAATGCTTTTCAAAAGATACTCATGTTATGGAAGAGCATCTTGAAAAATGGCATTTAAAAAGGTTATAATTGTTGACTGATTTTGTTGCTGAAAGTGGTCTAAATAGTCTATTGGTATACTTAAAATTGGAACAAAATTTTCTGACTTGGTGAATAATAATCACACATGTTCAAAACAATTTTTTAAAAATAAGAATGAAACACTTTCTGATTACTTTGTAGAAACAAATGATTGAATTCTGGAAAGATAAAAATTTACTAGCTAAATGTTCATACCAATCTTTGCCTAATTAGAGAATGAGATTGGAAAACATGTCGGATTTTGTTAAGTGTAAGGAGATGTTCCATTTGGATCTATATACCTTGCTGAGGTACATTTTTTAAGTAAGACAGCTAAATGTTGAAAAAAACTTGAGTTAAAATTCAGATATTCTAATTGTATCTCAGTGTTAAATTTGGATTTTCATAGATAATGAAGCTCTTTAATCACATTGCTCTCACTAAAAATATCCTTTATGTTCTATTTTAGTGAGATTAAGTACAGTTTTGTATCATTAAAAATAAAATACTAAAATATTGATAAAATATTAAAGCACTAATTTATATCAGACCTTAATAATTGAAGATGTTGTAATTTCTAGAGGAAATCCTGAAATATTAGAATAAGAACATATACTTAACAAGCTAATTGAGGGGAAAAAATGGGATAATATATATATACACAATCCACTTGAAGTAAGACAAGGAGAGAAAGAGCATGATACGGAGAAATAAATAGGAAGCAAATAGATGGTAGATTTAAACCTAGATTTATCAATGATTATATTAAATGTAAATGGATGAAATACTCTCGTGTTGACTGACTAGATTAAAAAAAATTTAAAAATATGCTACTTTATAAGAGATACACAAGATATGAGGATACAGGAAGGATGGCACAAAAGTGGAACAATTCTAAATTTTATGCACATTTTATATGCAAAATATTATATCTCTTTGGCCTCTATTTATATGTCTCTATATCATCTACCTATCTACCAAAGACAAATCCTCACATTTAGGAAATTTTAACACACTTCTCTCAGTAACTGAAAGAGCAAAAAACCAAGAATCAATAGGGATGTAGAATATTTGAATAATATATGTAACAAATACGGCTATACATGAACACACACACACACTCCTATACCTTCAAATGATAGGATATACATTTGATTCAAGTGCACATGGATCACTCACAGGGTTATAAATCAGGTCTCAACAAATTTCAAAAGATTTAGAACATTTATTTTCAACACTAGAATTAAACTAGAAATCTTTAAGAGATAACTAGAAAAATTCCCTTGTTTAAACCCTTCTAAATTATCCATGTATCAAAAGGAAAATCACAATGAAAACTAGAAAATATTTTAAGCTGAGTGATAACAGAAATGACATATCACAACTAGTGGAATATAGCTAAAGCCATGTGTAGAGAATGTATTGTCTTAAATGTCTATATTAGAAAAGAGCAGTGGCTAAATGTTAGAATATTCTCTCATGAAGTCAGCAAAAGAATAGCAAATTAAAAGTTACTGAGTGGAGAAAATAATAAAGGTAAATTCAGAAATAAATGACATATAAAACGAATACACCATAGAGAAAAATCACAAAGCTAAACATTTTTTTTGAGACTAATAACATGTCTCTGACAAACTGTAAAAGACAGAAGGCCAACAGCAGAAAAGAAAATGGTGCATCACTATACAGTTTAATGCATGTAAATTTGAAAATTGTGATATAATAGAGAAATTTATTTTCCACAACTACCAAAACTACCACTAGAGGAAATAGAATGTTTAGCCCAGTCCTTTATTTATAAAACATTGAAAAAATAGGGAAGACCTAAATAAATGAAGAAATATATTGTGTTGAGGAATTGGAGGAATAATTATGAAGATGTCATTCTCGCCAAGTTGATCTGTAGATTCAAGACTGTATTTGTCAAAACCCAGAATATTCTTCTTCTTAATGGGTTGCCTTTGTGGAAACTGAGAACCTGATTCTAAAATATTTATGGAAATGCAAAGGACCAAGAGGAGCAGAGCAATCAGGTAGATAGGGATGGTTTTGCTTCATATGATAACATATTATAAAGGTATAATCAAGATATTGTGCATTTGCACACAGATGTATACACTAATGGATTAGAATAGAGTCCAGAATGAAACCCATGAGTAAATGTGCACGTAATTTACTGCAACGTTTTCACTTAGGGTCTTAGGGAAAGAACAGTTAGTTTTAAATAAGTGGTGCTGTGTCAATTGTATATCCACATGAAAAATAGAAAACTTCTACCTCATACCAGTACAAAAATCACGTCTAGATAGATAGTAGGCGTAAATGGTACAATAGAAAGTAACTTAGGAGAATAACTTCATGACCTGGGAATAGGCAGAGACTTTGAAAGAGGATACAAAGAACACTTACTATAAAGGAAATAGTTCCTAAATTTGTCCATATAAACATGAAGAATTTCTGTGAATTAAAAAAAAAAATCTGTTTACAGACTGAAAAATACACAAGCCACAATCTGGGAGGAGATATTTGGATATATTTGGAAAATATAACCAAAAAGAGTTTGTATGATAAATTCCTTCAAACCAATAAGAAAATACAGCTCACTGGCAAAAATGGGTAGGGGACATGTAGGAGGCCTTCACAAAAGATACTATAAAGTTATGGGAAGGGACTGAATCTCAGTAATTAGGAAAATGTAATTTTAAATGCTTATATTTAAAATATTTTAAAAATCACAATTCATGAGAAAGACTAAATTTATGGACTAACACTAACAAGAGTTGGAGAGAATATAGAGCAGCTAGAATTCTCATTAATGCTGGTAGGAGTGGAGGCTAGTCAACTACTCTGGAAACTGTTTGGAACGTACCCACTTGTATAGAGCTACCCAATAACTTAGTAATTTCACTCCTAGGAATATATCCAACAAAAATGCATACATATATTTACACATTTATACACACACACAGACACACACACCTGTGATATGTAAAATAAACGTTCATAGAAACATTTGTTAGTAATAGAAAATGGAAAACCACTGAAATGTTCATTGATACTATTTCATGGAATTCTACACAGTAATGAAAATGAAGTATTGCTGTATGTGACATGGATTAATCACACAAACTTAAGGTCTGGCAGAAGGAACTAGACTTAAAGAACATGTATTATATGTTCAAAACAGTTAAAACTAATCTATGGCATTAAATGCCAGAATATTTGTTGCCTGTGTTGCCTGTGATAGAGTGAAGATACAGATTTCAGAAAGACACAAGCAGGGCTTCTAGGGGGCAATTATTATTCTATTTGTTGACTAGGGTGGTAGTTATATAGATATGTCCAGTTTTTGATAATTAAACTGTATACTTATGATTTGCACATTCTTCTCTGTGTATATTACTCTGTAAAATGTTTATTTCAGGGCGCCTAGGTGGCTCAGATGGTTAAGCGTCTGCCTTCGGCTCAGGTCATGATCCCAGGGTCCTTCGGGCTCCCTGCTCCTTGGGAGCCTGCTTCTCCCTCTGCCTCTCTCTCTCTCTCTCTCTCTCTCTCTGTCTCTCATGAATAAATAAATAAAATCTTTAAAAAAAATTAAAATGTTTATTTCAAAATAAAAGAGGGAGTATTAGACATTATGGTGGACATACGAATTATTTTCTATCCTTGTTCTCTCTAAACAGTCCTCTCTAGTCCAATGTGGATTTGGTTCTTGGAAAAATGCTGTGCAGTGGTGGTGGTGGTGGTTGTGTCCTCTGTGGCCTGATGGAACCATTGTTCCAGAAGGACATATACAGGGAGATACCAGGAGCATTTGCAGAAGAGAGTAAAGTTTACTTGTGGGGCTGGTCTTTGAGAAGCTGCACAGGGTTTGGGTTCTTGCCTAAAGACATGACACTAGGTCCTAGGGTTTTCTGGTTACATGAGTGGTGTGCTAGAGCCAGCTCATGCTAGATGACAGGCTGATTGTTAAATGTTCACAGATGTGTTTTAATTTACTTTTTTTACATAAATTTTACATTTTTTCCAGCTTTATTATGCCATATAACATTATGTAAGCTTAAAGTATACAATGTGATGATTTGATACATGTATATATATTTCAGAATTATTACCACAGTAAGGTTAATTAAGACACCATCACCTCATATAGTGACCATTTTTTTGTTTGTGTGGTAAAAACTTTTAAGATTTACTTTCTTATATACATTCAACTATACAATACAGTATTGATTTTTGTATGTTGATTTTGCATCCTTCAACTTTACTGAATTTGTTTATTAGTAATGGCAGTTTTGGGGGCTTTCCATATATAAGATCATGTCATATGCAAGCATAGTTTTCCTTCTTTTCTGATGTGGATGCCTTTTATTTATTTTTCTTGACTGATTGCTCTGGTGAGGACTTCTAGTACTACATCAAATGGGAATGGTGAGGGTAGGCATCCTTGCCTTGTTCTAATCTTGGAGGAAAAGCTTTCAACCATCCATTGTTGAGTATGATGTTAGCTGTTGGCTTGTCATATACGGCCTTTGTAATGTTGAGTTGTGTTTTTCTATATCCAATTTGTTGAGGGTTTTTGTTTTCATTTTTTGTTTTCTTTTTTAATTTGTACTTCTTAACCCCTTCACCTATTTCACCCTCCCACCACCCTCTCCCCTCTGGCAACCACCAGTTCTCTGTATTTGTGAGTCTTTTTCTGCTTGTTGTTTGTTTGTTTTTGTTTTTTTAGATTTCATGTATAAGCGAAATCATATGGTGTTTCTTTTTCATTTTTTGTCATAAAAGGATACTGATTTTGTCAAAAATGCTTTTTCCATATCGAGTGAGATGATCATATGATTTTATCTTTCATTCTATTAATGTGATGTGTCACATGTATTGATTGGCATATGTTGAGCCATCCTTGCATCCCAGGGATGAGTCCCACTTGTTTATGTTGTATATTCCTTTTAATGTGCTATTGAATTCAGTTTGTATTTTGATGAGAAATTGTGTATCTATATTCATCAGGCCTATCAGTCTGTAGTTTTCTTATAGCGTCCTCATCTGGATTTGGCATCAGGGCAATGCTGACCTCATTAAATAAGTTTGGGAATATTTCCTCCTCTTCAATTTTTTAGAAGCGTTTGAGAATTGGCATTAATTATTCTTGAAATATTTGGTGGGATTCACCAGTGACGTCATCTGGTCCTGGGCTTTTCTTTGTTGGGAGTTTTTTGGTTTCTGATTAAATCTGCTTACTCCTTATTTGTATGTTCAGATTTTCTATTTTTATTTCTTCACTATTCAGTTTTGGTAAGTTAGGTTGTGTGTTTATGAGAATTTATCCATTTCTTCTAGGTTGTTCCATTCGTTGGTCTATAATTATTTGTGGTATTCTATTATGATCCTTTGTATTTCTGTGATATCTGTTGTAATGTCCCTTCTTTTGGATTTATTTATTTGAATTCTATTTTTCTCTTGGTTAGTCTAGCTAAAAGTTTGTCAATTTTGTTTATCTTTTCAAATGAGCAACTCTTTTGTTATTCTTTTCTATTGTTTTCCTATCTTCTTTTTCATTCATTTTTGCTGTCATTTTTATTTCTTTCTTTCCTTCTAACTAGGTCTACATTCAAGTGGGGCTGCTGGTTGGGCTTTCTGGTTGAGCAGGGCTGCAGGCTTTGCTCTAATTTCTCCTGGTTGGGTGGGGCCTCAGGCTGTCCTCCCCAGTTTGCTAGGGCCAGTGGCTGGACTCTGTGTTTAGGTGGGGTTATAGGCTAGGCTGCGTGGTTGGACCAGGGCCTCAGGCTGTGCTCTATGATCAGGCGGGGCTGTAGTCTATGCCCCAAAGTTGGGCAGGACTGTAGGCTGGGCTTTGCAATCAGGTAGACTGTAGGGCTAGCTGCGCTCTGCTGTTGGGTGAAGTTATTTGATGGGGCTCTCTGGGTATGGCCTCCAGCTGTACCTCCCAATTGGGTAGGGCTAGAGACTGGGCTCCCTGCTCAGGTGGGGCAGCGGGTTAGTCTCTGTGTTTGAACTGTGGATGTCATGTCTGGGCTTCCTGCCTGGACCAGGCCACAGGTTGTGTTCAGTGATTGGCAGGGCTCTATTCTAGGTTCCACTGAAAGTTGAGGTTGTAGACTGTGTTCTTCGGCTGAGCAACACTATAAGCTGTGCTTGAGGTTTCAGTGTTAAGGATGCCTGTTTTGGGGGGCTTGGGTAGGGGCTATGCTCAACAATTAGGTAGGGCAGCTGGCTTGGATCTCCGCCAGGGTGGCCCTAAAGATAATAGTCAGATCAATTGTGGCCATGTTTCCCACAGGAGTGGGACTGGAGGCTATGGTCAGCTGTTGAGTGGGACTGGGAATTTGCTCCCCTGCCTAGGTGGGGTGTAGGATGTGCTTCATGCTGCCCAGAGGGGTGGGACTGAAGACCATGCTCTACAGTTGGGCAGGATTGTGAATTTTCCCCTCTGTCCAGGCAGGGCTGAGGAATGGACTTGACAGCTAGTATGGACCTTTGGCTGGGGATCCAAATCAGGCAGAACTGCCAACTGAGCTCCCTAGCTAGATAGGACCACTGGCTTGGCTTTGTAGATGTGCAGAGCCAGTGGCTGGGATTTTTGCTCTAGTGCTACTGTAAGCAGGAATATGAGCTGCCAAGATCTGAGTGCCAGTTATAGTAGGTCTCAGCTCCCCCCTCCTCTGTCTGTATCTGATCCCCAGTGATTGAACTCCACAGATTCCCCTAGTGATCCCTGTGAGGTGAGACCTGAGTGAGCCTTCTGTGAAGTGTCCCACTGCACATCCCCCTTGAGTTTGCTTTTTCCCACTGGAGAAACTATAGGCCCAAGAGGCCCCATCCACGTGGTGCTGTGCTGGTCTGGCGAAGGGGGTGGCATTCGGTCAAAGTGTGGCTGCTCCCCTTTCCCCTTGAATGTGGTCCTTCTCAGTCTCTATTGTCCAGGGTGAGTACTTTGGCCTCACTCTTGGATTTTGCAATTTTCACAGTAGTGTCTTATATTTCCTCCACCCTTGTGGAGATTCACAGGAAACACCAAAAATTCTGAGAAGTCCTTCAGTGAGGAAGGCAGTTTAGTTTCATATTAAGCCCAGTATTTCCAAACCTTTTTACCACTGACTCTTCTTTGTCTCTGTAAATATTGATTTTACAGTTTGGAAAATGGTTAGAGATTGATTAACCAGACTCATTTGAATGCTACATCATTTATCTTTATTTTTTTATTTTTTTAAAAGATTTTACTTATTTGAGAGAGAGAACACAAGCAGGGGGCGGGGAGACAGAGAGAGAGAAGCAGGCTCCCCGCCGAGCAGGGAGCCTGATGCAGGGCTCGATCCCAGGACCCTGGGATCATGAGGTGAGCTGAAGGCAGGCGCTCAACTGACTGAGCCACCCAGGTGCCCCAGAATGCTGCCTCTTTTATAACCAGGTACCATAGGTGTAAATATAGTCTACTGTTCACCTTGATCTTATAAGAGGCATCTTTTGGTGTCAGTGCTCAGAATCTTATTTTTTTAAGGTGTTGGTTTTTTTTTTTGTTTGTTTGTTTTGTTTTTTTTTTTTGACAGAGCACAAGTAGGTGGAGCGGCAGGCAGAGGGAGAGGGAGAAGCAGAATCCCTGCTGAGCTGGGAGCCCAGATCCCAGGAACCTGGGAACATGACCTGAGCCGAAGGCAGACACTTAACCGACTGAGTCACCCAGAGGCCCCTAGACTCTTATTTTCTTACACAGAAGCAAATATTCAATTAAGGATTACAAGTAAATCAGTCAGTGACTGGATTCATTGGGATGACTTAGATTCTCCTTGGGTATTCTGTTGACAACATCCTGTACTTGGCTTATTCTAGGGGTTCCAATGCTTTGGACCCTGAATCTTCTTGCTGCAAACCAGTTCCAGGACATTTTAGGCTTGTGATAAGGATGGAACATCTCTCTGAAGGAGCGTTGCTTCGTTTCCAGTAATATCACCCTTGTGACTTTCATCATTGTGGAAACATTTTTTAATTTCTTTTAAAGATTTATTTAAGAGAAAGCGTGAATGGGGGGAGGGGCAGAAGGAGAGAATCTCAAGCAGACTCCCCACCGAGCAAAGAGCCCAGTGCCCAGAGATCCCACCACCCTGAGATCATGACCTGAGCCGAAATCAAGAGTCGGATGCTCAACTGACTGAGCCATTGTGGAGACATTTAAACACTTTCTCAAAGGCCATGTGGGAAAATATTATGGAAGGTATGTTCACTGATTGTTTTTGCAACATAACTGGAAATGTCTTTCAATTTCTACTTTCTATAAATTTTTAGCAAATACTGTAGTATCTTGAGGACATTTTTCTTAACGTGTTTTACGGTCATGTAAATCCTCAAGATGAGAATAGATCATAAACAACTGATCTGATCCTAACCCAAATAATATCCTTAACTCTGGGCATCTGATCTCTTTTGAATAATTCATGTGACAGAAGACTGAGGAATCTGGCCTTTTTCATGAAGTATCTAATTGTTAGAAAGTTTTCATTTATATTGATTCATAATTCATCTGCCTGTAACTTCCACCCATTAGTTCTAGGGTGCCATCTGGGGCTGCATAAAAAGACATTTTATTCTTCTTTTCCTTGGGAGTTCTATAGTATTTGTAAAGTCCACTATCCAATTCTCTTTAGGTTCTTCTCTTTTTCAGTCCACTGACCTCCGAGGTCCTTTGTATTTTCTCGTGATTTCTTGCCAAACTATAGATCTTGTCTGCATGCATTTTCATTTGTAATCATTACTCTTGATTTGACCCTTAGGAGAAAGTTAAATACTCCAGGGAAGATGCAGTTGGTGTACTCTAGCAAGAGATCCTCCTTTTATGAGACACCGAAATTCTTCTGTAGGGTTATACTGAACCACTGGACTTATAGCTAAGATCTCTAGTATTTAATTTTGTGCAATAGCTGCTCATTGAGACAGATCTCGTCCATCCTATCCTTTTACAGTCTTACTCATTTCCATCTGCTAAGATTGGGCCCACCATCCTTGCCTATTGCTCTGCTTTGAGGATTTGCTTCTTTCATCCAACTTACTGTTTTTTTTTTAAGTTTTGTTTCATCTGTAAATTAGATCAGTCAGATATTAATATTTTTGATCAAATAATTAATGAAAACATTAAACCTGAAAAATTATAATGGTACTTTTTTCTTTTATAATAATGGAAAGTATGACAGTCTGGTCACATGGAGCCTTTGCAGTCAATGGTTTTTATTCTGTTTTATGAGATTATGTAGGAATTGTGTTTAATAATTCTAATGGTTTATGTATTTTGGACCCTTGATAACTATTCAATGTAATGCCTCAAAGTGCTAATCATTCATTAGGCTCTAGTATTTAAATATTGAACTTCTAAAAATTAAATGAGTATGTCTAATATCTATTAACAAGGAAGTCAGGAGGCATAATTGTTTGGAATCCAAATTTTTAAAATAAAAAAGGAATATTGAGTGAAATTTGTAGTATCCTTACCAGGCTATTAAACTTGTTTGGTAAAATTTAAATTTGAAAACCATCTTGATGACCTTCATGATAAGTTTTTCATTTGTAATTTCTTAGGTTTATCAAATAATTGAGGTGGAGAGGGCTTGGTGAAAGACTGAATGATAATTATATGATAATGATCCAAATGATAGTTTGGATCAGATGGATAGTGAGAAACCTAGCATGATATTGTTCATGGTGTGCACTTTTATTGCCTTCAAAATAGAATGAAAAGTTCTTAGCATATGAGGCACAAGAAGTGGACTGATAGCACCCTCTTTAATATACTTTAGCTCACATTTTAAAACACAAATCGGGCTCAAGTTTTAGGATGGAGGTTATTACATACTCGTAATAAGTGAGTCAGATCACATTGTTTCCCTGCTTAAATCCTCCAATGACTGCTCATTTTTCATAACCAAGAAATACGAGCTCAACTTGGAAGAGCTGATAGGATCGGCCCTTACTTTCCTCTCTGGCTTCATCTTCTCTCCTTGACTCAGCCACACGGCTTTCTTTCCCTTAAACAAAATGAGTCCATTTTGCCTAAAGACTTTGCACCAGCTGCCCACAAATGACCTCCCTATATGATCTCCCTATCGACTCTAGAGTTTGCAGTGACCTTTCTCTTCACACTTTTCAGGTGTTAGCTCGAAAAGCACCTCCTCAGAGAGGACTTTCCTGACCACTCAATCAAAATAACTCTTCTTTCCTCCCCAGTTGCTCTTTACCTTACAACTTTTTTTCCTCATGTCTCTTAGCATTCCCGGAATCCATCTTGGTTTATTTGTTAACCATACAGCTTAAATTTCCATGAGGGTAGGGACTTTGCCTTAGTCATTGTTATAGTCCTTAGGCCTGGCATATAGTAGGCATACAACAAATCTCTGCTAAATAAATGAATCAATTCTCTTTGGAATTAGTGTCTTCTCCTTGCTGGTTCTTTTTATTATTCTGGTTATTATTCTGGCTCCCTTTGACGGGTCGGGCAACAGTAAAAATGTTAGGAGAAAAGTCCAAAAAAATACAAACATGGACATAATCAGTAAGTTTGTGGAAACAAATCCTAACTCTCAGATGATGACCTTCCTGCCTGTTTTAAGAGAAATTAGAGCCATTAGTCAGGTATTTCCTCAATATTCCATCTCTAGGCTTGTATATTACCATCTGCAACTTTTCCTTTAAAAGTTGAAAAGAGTGCTGCTAGTTCTGTTTGGGGGTAGAGCTACCACCTGAGTTCTGGATCCAATCCTATCCAGCTTTTCCTGGGATTTTGCCCCATGGAGTCTCCCTCTTGTCTCCTGTATCCATTAATCATTTCCTCTCTAGTTTCTCTTTTTCACCAACATGTCAACATACTCAAGACACATCCCATCTTTTAGAACACATTCCTTTAAATCCCTCTTCCCTTCCCCCATCTCCAACAGCTCTTTTTACATCCCATCTGTTGCCACACTTTTTGGAAGTGTTGTCTACACTGCTGTCTCTGCTTCCTCTACTCACTTCCCAACCCACTGTAGTCTCGTTTCTGACCAAGGCCACCAAGAGTCTCCCCGCTGCTAAGTCCAATGATGCCTCTCAATCTTTATCTTTCTTGATCTCTTGACAGCATTATCTGTATCTTTCTTCTGGAAATATTTTCTTATATTCATGTCCATAAAATTACAGTCTCTTCATTTTCCTCTGATGTCTATGGCTACCTTGGGTCCTTTTTTGCTTCTATCTCTAAAATGTCAGTATGTCATGGAGAATCTCTTCTGCATTATAATCTTTGCTTATTCTATGTACGCTCCCCAGGTGATCTGATTCACTCCTGTAGCTTTACTTCCAACTAAATATTGATGACTCCCAAATCCAAGCTTGCATCTTCTACTCAGGTATCTCCTGATTATCGATTTATATCCCCAACTACCTACTTGACATATCTCTTAAGATGTTTCATAAACAACTCAACGTGTAAAATAACGGTTTGGTCATCTTCCTCAGCAAACCGGAGTTGGTTTTTATGTTCTCTCAGTGAGTGGGACCACCACCTACTTAATCAGCCAAACTCAAGTCTGGAAGTCATCTTTGATTTCTTCCTATCTCCTGCCCCCAAATCCACTCAACGTCCGTGTCCTGTTGTCTAACTTCCCAACTTCTCAGAAGCCCATCTCTATTTCCACTCCTGCCATCCCCAGTCAAGCCATTATCTTCTGTGGGATGGGATTACTCAAACATCATTTTGCCTGTCTTCCTATTTCTAGTCTAAAGCCTCCAATCTATTCTTCTTGACTTCAGAGTAATCTTTATAGAATATTTTACTTTTAAAGGACTTTTAAAGTATAAAAGACATTTGGTTTTAGCATGTTTATGAATCCTTGAATGATCTTACTCTTCACTGTCTTCTTTCTTGAAATTCTACCTTGTACTTTATATTCCAGCCTAAGTTCTGTTCTGGCTTCTGTAATGTAACATGCACCACCTCTCCTTTCTCCCCTACCCCTTTTGCTACGGCAGCAACATCTCCTGGGCTTAGCATTTCTACTGGGCATTGGGATATATTCTACTATGTAGGTTGCAAGCAAGAGAAAGAGACTCTGGCTTAAATGAGAAGTTTTGAAAAGACCATCCATGCCATGTAAATATAAAACCATATGAACATAATACTGTGTAGACTCTAACTTCTAGAGGAAGTATTACTTTTTATATCTCATGTAATGCTTAGTATAACATTTACACTAAGAATTCTCTGAATAGGCATTTATTGAATTAAGGCTTTTCATGGACATTTCTTTTGTATTTTCTGTTAATCTTGAGCATATCCTAGTGCATTTCTTTTTTTCCCTTTGTGTGTATGTGCTGCTTCAGTTTTTAATACCACTAATGACTTTGAAATGGGACATTGACTCAGAATTAGTGACAATCAAGTGTTAATGGTCCTTGCCTCTGTGGCCTATCAGCAACTCATCTTAGTTGATCATTAGTTCCCAGAAAATAAGCTGGATCAGGCTTTTCCAAGATGTGGCCATTTAGAAAAGATTACTAATTGTCATTGGAATTTCTCACTAATCTTGCATTGCTTTTGCTATTTTTACATTGTCTTGGCTTGTGCTTTTGATAGAAGGGGAGTGATCTGTGCCTGTTACAGTGGGTAGTTAATGAGAGGAATAAAACAAAAGGAAGAGACCTAGAATAAAATATTCAAACTGAATTCACATACACCATAATAAAATCAGGGGACCTAATTGCCATAAACGACCTTAGAGATTATCTAATTAAACTCCCTCATTTCTCATCTTATAAATGAGGAAATTGAGACCCAGGGAGGCTAAGTGACTGTCCCAAGGTCTGTAAAAACAAAACAAAACACACTGAATGCTACTACCCATTCACTTCTCTAAGCACTTCTGAAGGCTTTCTATTATTGTGCCTCCCTCGTAGGCTCATCTCATTGAATAAGTTTGTGAAAAAATGTGGTAGTGAGTGAAAGCAATCAAAATTTTAGTAGTGCAAAAATCACGGGCACATTTTGCACTTGTTCTGCGATGCTCTGGAGATTGCCATCTTCCACAGATAATAGCAAATACAGAAAAAAAAACCCAGTAAAACTGACCAAAAAAATTGAAAATGACATCATCGGGGGGGGGGGGGGGGGGGGGAAGCCAGTGTGCATTTTTCTCCTGGAAAGTATTCTGTGAACCTAATTATGATTCATCCAACCAGGGCTGAGCAGAGAATTAGTTATAGAGATGCTAAATTCCTTCTTGCTGGGGAGACCTAAGTAATCCTTAATCTCTTGGCCTTGCATCGATTTATAGGGAACTGTTTCTGGATCTGTTTGTCCTCAGCTTCTGCTTCAGGAATGATCCTTCCTTTTCCCCTGCTCAGTTCTGTATCAGAGAGGCTGGGTCACTTTGGGCTGCATTTTCCAACCTCCCTTGTTAACTGGACCAGGTCTCTAGGACAGCTGTGCACGCCAGTTGTTACATGTTCAGGATCCTGTGAACTGGTTAACATCGGTTAGCATTATCATTAAACATTAAATTATCAAACCTTACAGTTAAGTAAGCTTAAAAGCAAAAGTCATACATACCCCTCAAAGATATCATTTCCTAATGATTTTACTACTTTGTTTTGACTGTTTCTTCTCGTAAGGTTATTTATGGTAGTGTGTCTATATGGGGGAAACATTATAATGGTGTGCAATTGGGCCTCTCTTCCCAACCTTGCACCCAGTGACTGCACAGGTCACCTAAGGTTGGCCAGTTGAGAGTATTTACACCATCGACATCGGCAAATGGCAAAAATCAGGGTTTCGTTTTTTTTTTTAAAGTCAGTGCTTGATCTGCTGTTTTTTCAGCTGCAATTGGCTAATGGGAGGCACCCAGGGGATTTTAGAGGGTGGAAGAGAGAAGTCAGGGTTTCTCACCTCTCCTTCTGTGGCCCCCCCTTGTGTTAATCTCTGGGCTGCTTTGCTGTCTGCCATTTGCCATTGAGTTTCTCAGCTCTTCTATCCCCTTTGTAGCCAATTCCCTGCATTGAATTCCTTCTGCTTGAAATACTTGAATGGTTTCCTTTTTCCTGATCACATCTTCTCTGATACACATAGCAAATTTCTTTAGATAGGTGTCTTTTGGCTTCAGTAGCGTTTTTATGTCAGAGTTTACCTAATTTAAAGTAATATACAGCATTAGACGTGGAACGCCCTCTTTATTCAGGTGAAGAACTAAAGACCGGAAAGAATGAACAATTTGTCCAAGGACCCACAGTTAGGGGGTAAAGGCAATACATACTTCCCCAGCATATGCTGAAATCTGTGAGCCCCGCATTAATATTTGGAACTAGAGTTGATATAAATGTATTGGAATTGCTAAATCCCTCCAGTACTTTTTTGAGACTTGATTTTTTTTCCCCACTAAAATAAATGCAAATAAGCGAACATCAGTTTTTGACTTGATAGCTCATGTGTTGCCTTTATTTAGTTATTATTATTATTATTTCTATCGTGCCATGGTGGCTAAATGAGACCCAGAATGGAAAATTTGGTAAGATTTGTATGATTTTAAAATATTGAATGGATTTCTGAAAATTGAACTGACAGCGAGCCAGGTGTTTTGCTGTCTTACAGGAATAGAGTATTGGCTGTATAGCTGCGGTGTCTGGATTCTGTATTTATGAAGGTCCATTAACTTATTATTTCATATATTGGCCCCAATCCACACAGTTCTATGGGACACAGAAGGAGGTAGATGTGAGAGAGGGACCATTTCCCCCTCCTTTCTTTACGGATTTGAATAATAAAAAGAAAATGGATTTTATTTAGGGAATGACTGAATAGTTTTATATTTCATCTCATAAGGAAGCCTTGATTTTCAAATTCTGCTGAATTGGTTTGGATTATAAACACTGCTCATGTAACTTTATATCTTGTAGGCCTCTTAGTGCTCTGTTATTAAAATATGAAAGAAAGGGTACTGATTAAATTTGCCTACACGGATACATTTACATTAATGCATGATGATTAATTATAAGTTAATGCAGTCATTCACAAAAATATTTGAAGGTGGCATGATAAGGCTGCATTGATAACCTGGCACAGCCCCTTATTAACATGATCAAAAGCCAGATGTGAGGCTGTGTTCCACGTTTTGGAGTGGAAGGCTGGCAAGCCACACTGGATTTCTCCAAGTGTCATGCTCACCTTTGACCACAAGATGCCGCTCGATAATCCGTTATGATGTAGGTCTTTTGTTACAAGCCGAATGACATTTCCTTTTATTTTACATGCTCTCCAATTACATATTAAAACTCATAGTGGGTGGGTTGGGGGAGGAGGATACCCCTACCCTGAAGGCACTTTTTTTAACTTGTGTGTGGGAAATCAATGAATAATTTCTTTAAGATACACAAATTCAGGCTGAGAATTGAGACACCATAGAATTATTGTACCCTCGGTTTCTGTGCTTGTGTGTGTAGATGTCTACACCCACCCTGCCATCCACCCAACCTTTTCTGTTTAGTCACCAGCACCATCTGCCCCCGAATGAAATAATTTCCCGCTGGCCCCTGCTAGCACCACACAAAAACAACCTATTTATGTAGCTATTCAAAATGTCAAAGGATTATCTTAAAATGAAAACACAAAATCAGTTTTCTGTGTTTCAAGCAGCAATTAAGTAGTCACAACATGGCAGTCCATAGATGAATGCTCTGGAAATTATCATTTGCAAAGGTAATCACTGGAAGAAGGTAATTTTATTTCCCAAGTCCTTGTTTTAAGCTGGAAAACAGAATCACGGCATGAAGATTCTCTTTGGTAAAGACGGCTGTGGTCCTTAACCTTCACCTTGGATTTGCCTTGATTTTAACTTGTGCTTTTTATTTTTTGAGATAAGATGAAGGTTAAGCTATTTCACTATATATATGTATATATATATTTTAGATGACTAATGTCTAAACAAAGACGACTGTAAGACAAGGGTGGCCACATGATCAAAAAAGCATTCCCTGGTAAGTGGAAGGGTCAGACTTAAACAAGAAGCTGCTACATAACGAAATATCCTCCATGAATATCTCGTCGTGAGGTTATTTTGTCCTTTTCTGGTATGAATTTGGCAATGATAGACCTGATTTGACCTCTGGGAGAAATGAACTGCCTAAGGTGGTATGATTTGGGGGATGTCAAGAAATAACGTCCAAATATTAAGTCCTTGACAGTCACTCGCATTTCAGTATGAGTTGGGTTTTCAGGTACTTTGGTCTGAGTTGGCTGAGTACAGTGTTTTAGGAGAGAGAGAATGATGATCAGTAGAAACAAACAGATGGAGGGGAGAGAAGAGCGAGAATAAGCAGCAGAAATGGGATGAGAATGATCTAGAAGTAGAAATAAGAAAATGCTCTCAGAAAAACCCTACCTGCTGCATTGTTTTTCCTGCAATTCATCCTTAGGGCTGGATCAACTTGATGATGAGAGCATCTAGTTAAGGCAATAAAAAATGAATGTAGAAGCTTATTCTCTGCAGAGTCCTATAACCAAGGTTTGCATTTTATTTCCGCTTTCCCATTTCATATCATTTTATATTAAATATAACCTGGCTGGTTATATCACTGAAAGATACATCATCTTCCTGTCTTTATTTTCATTCGTTTCTTCTTGTAAATCATCCATTCAACTGCTATTCATCTTTTTTTTTAAAGATTTTATTTATTTATTAGAATGGAATAGAGAGCATGAGAGGGGGGAGGGTCAGAGGGAGAAGCAGACCCCCCGCTGAGCAGGGAGCCCGATGTGCGACTCAATCCCGGGACTCCAGGATCATGACCTGAGCCGAAGGCAGTCGCTTAACCAACTGAGCCACCCAGGCGCCCCTGCTATTCATCTTGTACTTACCATTCGCAAGGTACTGGATTAGATGCAGCAGGTATGAGATGAAAATCTTTCAATTGTCGGATCTATAAGGAGAAAATCCTTAGAATTGTTACGCAGAAAAACTCATTTTTTTTCTTAAAAATATCCGATCCCATATCGTGAGAGGGTTAATTTTTTTTCCCTTTGGTATAAGGCTTTATTTGTTATAAAAAACACTGTAGTGAAACAAAACAAAAAAAACACCCATATCCAACCAGCTTCTTTAAACCAGTGGTTTTCAAGCATTCGTGTGCACAGGAATCACCTGAGAATTTTGTTAAACTGAAGAGTCTGATTCAGTAGGTCTAGCGTTGCACATGCAACTGTGTTTCTAACAAGTTCTTGGGTGATGCTGGTTTGGGGGCCACACATGGAGTAAGAGCTCTTGGGTCTTTCGCTGGACCTCCTGGGGGGCAACTGGACACCCAGAAAGAGAGAGGTTTCTTACAGTGAAATGAGCCTCTTCTACATCAAAGGGGAAGGAGAAAGAAGGTGTTAAGACAAGATAAGAGTAGGACAGGAGGGATCTGTTTATGATGATTTGTTACCTGCCATGTGACTCTCTGTGCGGGTTTTCAGGATCAGATGTAATGTACCACAAGCCAGGATACAGGTTTTCTCCTAGGAGGAATACTAATCATTGGCGGCATCACTGTTTTGAAACATCACAACCAAAATGGCTTTTATGTTCCCAAAAGAAGAAAAAGAAGAAGAAAAAGGCAATGCTTTTGAATGGAAAAAATAGTTTTCCGATAACCCCCATTAACTACAGGGGTCATTGTGGGCAAAATGAATGGAATTAGAAATCTGCTAAAAGCTGCAGTATATGCTACGTGGTGACTGACAAGCCTTTCGCTGAGTAGTTACAAATGGGACTAATGGTTTAAACTTGTTAGTCATTGTCAGAGGCTCTGATCCTTGAGTCAGCCATGGAAGCTATGGCAGAAATCGATAAGGCACCACTTTCTGCAGTGAACCGCTAGACCATATAGATTGCCTGGAGGGAAATGCTGAGTTCCCTCCCAGGCTGCCAGATGAAAGCAGGCAGCTAAATCTGCAGGAAGATTGACCACACTGCTCGGGGCAATTAGGCCTTTCACCACTTTGAACGATGATTCTAAATGGGGGAGAGGGTTGGGAGAGTGAAAGGGAAGACAGCTCTGCATGACAAACTGGAAGCCGGAAGCCATTTTGGGGAGCCTTGTCAGTTTCATGGTCTCTGAGGGCATTTTCTTCCCCCTTTCCCTTGTTCAGATTGTTATACAATGAATGTTCTGGGGCTGCTTCTTTCTTTCCTTCTTTTTTTTTTCTTTTCCTTTATTTTTCTTTAGAAGCTGGAGAGGGGAGGACAGGCCGCGAGAGCAACACTTGGTTGATGATAAACTGTAAACTACAGCTGAACTCATTAATCCGTCCAATCCCTAAAGCCTGGGGCCTGAGAGCACGTTGGAGGATGGCTTCCTGTTGGACACGTTTCAAAACAATCACATCCCATTGTTCAGTGCCTTTTTGGGTAGAGCTCTGTGAGGGTGCCAAAGTCATCAGCGAAAGAAAGTGCATGTTCTCGCAACAATTACAGACAAGCTGCAGATTATCAGTGGGCTGCAAGGGGCGAGCTGCTGGGGCCCATTTGGCAGAGGAGCCCCGTATCTGATGCACGCAAAGCTGCACCCAGCATTATTATTATGAGCGGCTAAGTGCTCTGTGGCTGCCCAGGCTGTGGGAAGCCAGATGTGCAAGAGGAAAGCAAATACGGGAGCCTTGCATGGCTTTGCTCTGGTTCCCAACCGAAAGGCGGGACAGGCTCAGCCTTGTACCGAAGAGTTTCTGGCCTCTTTCTGCTTCATCAACCTGGCATTTCTGCTCAAATTACAATGGGGGGAATGCATCTCCTTTCCATCGTTCTTGTTGTTGAATCTTATTCCCTTTCTAGTATTGGCTTCATGATTGATTTGTTTAATTTTTTCCTTTTCTAACCAGACCCTGGTTCCCATTTTACTGTTGACTTTAAGTTACACTGTAAACCATGTTCTGCTAAGTATTGTTTAACTGTCAAGAGGTTGTGCGAATAATCCCAAGGTGCTACTCTGTGGGAGGGCTGTCAAATCAGAGGTTCTTGGACCATTTCATCACCGTGGTAAATCCAGCCTTTGGTGGAAAGTGTTGAAAAGTCAACTTTTTGAAGTTTGCTTGGCTCCTGGTAGCTGGGAAAAGGTTTGCCTCTTAAAGATGTGTAGACCAAGAATTGAAATCCTGATCTTCATTAGAAGAAAAGAGAATGCTTGGTGGGTGTGAAAGCTGAAGGTCCCTAATGGAGGTGATCTCTTCTGTTGGGAGGGCGGTTCAGGAGAATTTTTGTTGCCATTTTCTGTTGCACGGAAAGGGGACAGCTTGGGCTCTAAAGGGCTAGATAACAGGGCATTCCTTTGCTCATCCTTAACTCCCTACAAATTCCCTGGGTGGCTCCCAGGCAGACAGGAAACTTCATGCTACTTACCTGCTGGTGATCTCACAAGGATGAACCAGCCACTCATGAAAACAAAGGGGCATTATAACTACTATCCAAACCTTAATCATAATCATCAGTGAAATAATATAAAGCAATCTGTTTGATTTGGAAGATTCTTTTATAAAGTAAGTGAATATGACCTTCCCCAACCTCCTTTATGGAATAAAAAGAGAATTCTTTCTGCAAATCCAGTACATTTAAAAGGAGATATTAACTCTTTTAAGCACCCAGGGAATTACCAGTTGCTTAAAAAAAAAAAAAACTTAATCAGAAGACTGTTAGGTTCTGGAAGAATTTATAAAATTCAGAAAAACTTTTGGGAATGGTTCTTTTTTTTTTTTTCTTTAAAGATTTTATTTATTTGAGAGAGAGGGCATGAGCGGGAGTGGGGGGAAGGGCAGAGGGAAAGGAATAAACAGATTCCCCGCTGAGCAGGGAGCCTGATGCGGGACTCGATCTCAGGACCCTGGAATCATGACCTGAGCTGAAGGCAGACACTTAACCGACTGAGCCACCCAGGCACCTCAGGAATGGTTCTTCTTAAATTATAATTTTACTGAGGATGACAGTGTGGTATTCTAGAGTACTGGGCTGGAAGACGGGGACATAAATTTTAGTTCTGAGTCTACCCCATGCCATTGTGGCAGGCACATGCCTCCATCTCCTTGCCCCTCTTTCTTCACCTGTAAAATGGAGAATTTCACTAATCAACCCTAAGGTCTTGTGGTTGGCGGAATAATGGCCCCCCAAAGAGTCTACATCTTAATCCCTGGAACCTGTGAATATGTTATGCTCTATGGTTATAAGGGACCTTGCTGATGTGATTAAGTTAAGGATCTTAAACTAGGGAGATTATTCTGGATTATGTGGGTGAGCGCAATGTAATTACAGGGGTCTTTAAAAGATAGAAAAAAGGAGGCAGAAGAGTGAGAGAAGGAGAACGGAAGCAAGGTTGGAGCTATGCAATGCGAGAAGGACTCAGTCTGCCGTTGGTGGCTTTAGAGATGGGTGGAGGCCATGAGTCCAGGAATATGGGTGGCCTGGGGAAGCTAGAAAAAGCAAGAATGTGACTTCTCCTTTAGAACTTCCAGAAGAAATGCAATTCTGCAGATGTCTTGATTTCAGCCCATTGACACCCATTTTGGAGTTTTGACCTCCAGCGCTGTAAGACAATGAATTTTCATTGCTTTAAAGCTGCTAAAAACAGCCATAGGAAATGAATGCAGGTCCCGTTCATCAGTAACCTTCCCTGAAACTATGAATATGCAGCACATGGTCACTGGGAAATCCCAAATCAGGTAGTAATATGCAAAAAAGATGGCTACTCACATTGATTTGAGTGTTCAGGATTGCCTGAAAATATGGCATGTACAAGTGAAAACCGGTAAGGAAGGAAGTTAGGGTACTAGAGCCCACGAAAGAAAAGGAGGATGGAAAAGTTGTTTGTGGAGGAAGAAGTAGACTTCAGCATTTGCTTAAACTTGAGGTATTTTAAACAGGTCTAAGTATTTTTTTCTTTTTCTTTGATTGGCAGAGTGAAGAATGTTAATAGCCATGGCTTTAGAAGAAACAGAATCTTGGAATTAAAAGGGGCTATTGAGATTGATCTTGTAATGAATGTCAGAATGCATTCTAAGCATCCCTGAAAAATGCCAGAATATTGTGAGAGGGGTAGCCTTTGCCACTTCAAGGAACAGCCCCTTCTATTATTGGGCAGCCCTAACTCTTTTTTTTTTTTATGTTATGTTAATCACCATACATTACATCATTGGTTTTGGATGTAGTGTTCCTTGATTCATTGTTTGCATATAACATCCAGTGCTCCATGCAGAACGTGCCCTCTTTAATACCCATCACCAGGCTAACCCATCCTCCCACCGCCCTCCCCTCTAGAACCCTCAGTTTGTTTTTCAGAGTCCATCGTCTCTCATGGTTTGTCTCCCCCTCCGATTTCCCCCCCTTCATTCTTCCCTTCCTGCTATCTTCTTCTTCTT
>NW_027397090.1:1472694-1495899 GCF_003265705.2 Callorhinus ursinus | reverse complement strand
TTGCAAATGGCAAGATCTCATTCCTTTTGATGGCTGCATAATATTCCATTGTATATATATATACCACATCTTCTTTATCCATTCATCTGTCGATGGACATCTTGGCTCTTTCCGCAGTTTGGCTATTGTGGACATTGCTGCTATAAACATCGGGGTGCACGTACCCCTTTGGAGGGCAGCCCTATTTCTTAAGAAACTTTTCTTCTATAAAACCAATTCTATCTTCTTATAATGTCCACTTTTTGATATTGGTTTCTTTTTAATGTGAATTTTTGATGCTCACACCTCAAGATGAACACGTCTATTAGTGAATGGGATGTGGCCATGGGCTTTGGGTCAAAGTTCACACCAGAGTGATAGAAGTCAAATCCCAAGTCATATGTATATAGACATAGGCATTGAGGTGTGCGTGCGTGTGTGTGTGTGTGTGTGTGTATTTAAAAGTACTCAAAAGGCTAAGACAGCTATGAAGTATTTTACAAACATATTTACCACTGTTCCTAGTGCCATAAACAGTGCTAGCTCATACTAGGCACTTAATATATGCTGACTCAGTGAATACATTAATGACAATGGAGGACACCAGTAGTAGTAAATTAGCGATTATGAAAAAACCAACCTGAATAATCGGTTCAGATTCATTAAGTTGGGAACAAGATATACTTTGAATGTAATAATAGCTTTTGTCTCCCCCTCCCCCCCCCGCCCAATTTCAAATACTGCAAGCAGTACCCTGTTAATATCTTCAAAGAGACTTTCTGCTTTCCACTGGAACTGTAGGGGACATGCAGAAGTCCTTGCATTTTTTTTTTTTTTTTTTTTAAGAAACCTGTGCGGTCCCTGGGAAACCAGGAGATCATTGCCTTTCACTGAAGGGTATGCAGCACTTTTTCCTCCCAGGCAAATCTGATGAAGTCACGTGGGTAGCTGTAACCTCCCTGTAACACAGGATGTGGAGGTTACATTGGGCCTTGAACAATTAATCAGTGTTATGGCATAACAGCTCGAATATGGAAATTCCAAAGGTCCCACATGTTGATAAATGGCCAATTTATGCTAAGATCCATCAAGTGTGTTGAGGCATTTGGAGTTATCACTGCACAATCATGACATGGTCATTATCAGACTGCAAATCGTCCAAAGAAATGACATGCCTCAGGAAGCAAGATTTGCGGTCAGAGCTTGCCTCTTTCTGAACTCAGTGTGAGGCCAGCTTGCTGTAAACGGAGCCATACAGCATGTAGATTAGCTCATGTGTGGCAGCTGCATGACGGAAAGCAATTATAACAGAGGCAACTCCACACGCAGGAACTAGCACCTCCTGAAATATGATCACCTCCGCTTCACTACGGAGAGAGATGCCAAACTGAAATACACACACAGCCCTAATGGAAGAGACCTGAATAAATTACAGCAGGGAGGGGAGGAGCTGGGGTAGAAGCTAAGCAGTTGGCAGAGGCTGTTGCTGAAAACTCCTTTCGCTCCTCTGAACTCTGAAATAGGATTCCTCTAGAGATACCACAGTCCACTGTTTCCTTTGTTGAACATGGTGGACCTTACCGTGAGGGCATTAGGGTTTTTCTTTTTGTTGATTATACTAGACGTGACAGTTGCTTCCTTCCCATTGTCATACCCTCTTCCTAGAGGACCCCTTTCTCAGAAATGAGGGGGCACTGGGCCAGGAGGGCAGGCCCAGTGGATTGCATGATTGATCAGCCCTGGACCCAGGCTGGGTCCCGTAGTTCGAAACCTTGTTCCGTATTTGGATATAATGGTGGTGGAAAGCTGGGCCTGGGATGGTCCTTTCTGCCATGTGCTCAGGGAAGCAGGAAAGGCCAATCTGAAGAGTGAGGAGGAGCCCAGCAGATACACAGCCATGTGAAATAATACTGAGCAAGATGATTCACTCAGCTTCTGACTTTCCACCTCCTAGTCTCTTGTGAGGCCCTGCTATAATTTCTTCTCTTAGTTTCTGTGAAATATTTGTATATTTGTATAGTCTTTCATAAATGCTCCCTTTATTCTACTTTCTGTTTTTGAAGCTTTGATTCAATGATACCTGCCCCCAACTTTAGCTGAGCACTTACCATGTACCTCAATTTGTTTTGGTGACTTAGGTATATCACCTTATTCGGTGCTTTTGCCAACATTCAAAGGTAGATATGGTTATTTTATTTATTAATTAATTTTTTTTATGAGGAAGTTGGCTTGGAAAGGTTAGATAATGTCTCCAAAGTCACACAGTTGATAAGTGGGGGAAGTGGTGATTTCTATTGAACTTACATTTGCATTGAAATTGATTTTACATTTTCTGTGAAATCATTAAACCACCTACCATATAGTAAATGATTTATGCTATAATTTGAGAATAGAATCTATGTTGAATTACTGAATCAACTTGGGAATATGACTAGAAACCAAATCATCTTTATTTAAAAAGCTAACACTACCTATGTTTACTTGAGGGTTGAAAACTTGCACAAGCCTGAAAGAAAATAGGTTATGTATAAGGATCTTGCTGGGGGAGTGAGGAGGAGGGAAAGTTTTAGAAACGTTACCTAGACTCTTTATAGCCTACTCCTGTTTATAGCTTTCTGTGATGCTGAAAAGGATGAAAGAGGCCATTGGCTATTTCGTGAATTGCTCATCTTAGGCTCTTACATGGAGAAGAAAATCAGAGATAATGAGATTAACATTATTTGACCTGAATCAAAGGGTTCTGATAATCCTCTTTCCTGGTTTCATCTTTCTTTTCCGAATAAGGAAATAAACCTATTCATTAATTTGTAACATTGAGGATCTTTATCCTCTTTAATTTTTATTTGGCCTTTTCCCCTGACTTCAGCCTTTCTTACCATGACATTTAAGACCATTTATGATTTGGCCATGGTCCGAGTCTTCTCTCTGATCATTACTACCCCTCACATGTTCAATATTTCAGACAAACTGAATTGCTGGGAGCTCCTCCTACATCTGTGTGCTTCATCTGCCCTGTTTGCTGCTTCCTGCCTTTCAACCCATGTCACTCCCCAATCTAAATAAATAGTACCTGTCCTTCCAGATTCTGTTAAATACTCCTTCCTGACGAAACTTTCCTTGATTATTACAGGTTGCGAGCAACATGATCCTCATCTGAACACTCATGATAATCTGGCTCTATCACTCTTACGATCCCTAATGATGAAAACCTACGTATTATAGTAATTTCTGCTCACGCCTTCTCATTACTGCACTGTAAGCCACCTGAAGGCAGGGTGAATTTTAATCTAATCTGTTTATTCTCCCTACCACAGAGCACCTTTCATGAAATAAGTATTCAATAAACATCTGTTGAATTAATAAACAAATGAATAGACAAATCCTTTATGTGGGGGTAATTTTAACGTAGCTCTGATATTTACATTTCTTATCTCCTGGAATGCTAAGATACAGTGTTCACATTTGTCACACCCAGTACACTTTAGTTTTATCACAGTGCATGTTTTCAAATATGATTCACTGGGGGAGAATAAACAGGGAATTTCCTACTCTTCAGTATTACCTGTTTTTTTAAATCATGTCGAAGCAGCAACTTTGGTCAAACAGGCTCTCTAGGCTGGGGTTGATGGCTGCTATATTGATGGAGTGTATTAGACAAGGTGCTTAGCTCTAATTAATATGAAACCCTGACTGAATTGGCTTAAACAAAAGGGCGAATTATTAATATACTTTACAAGAACCCTGGAAGTGGGATAGCTCTGGGATCTGTTAAATTTGTGAGTCAGTTACATCAAAGACCTAGGTTCTTACTCTTAGCTTGTTGCCTTTGTTCTCACAATAGCTAAAGTCTTTAGGATTTTTGTTGTTGTAATAATCATACACAGGCACAATAATACCCAATGGGAAAAGAGAACAGGTCTTCCTTTGAGTATTTCTGCCGGCAGTAAAACCTGTTGTGGAAGTACTCAAGCAGTCTCCTCCTCATTTCTTATTATCTGGGGTTGGGTTACGTGACTCTTCCTAAACCACTTTTGGTAAAGGCATTGGGATTACCATAATTGGATTAGATTTTGAGGATTTACCTCTGATTGCGGAATAGGATCACCATCACGTCTGGAGGGTGTGTAGCTCAATGAAATAAGGCTTCTGTTACCAAAGGCAAAATGTATATATAGTGGCTTTTAGAAGGCAACACCAGTATTTGCCATATAGAGAAGGAAAATATTCCTTTATATAGATGAGTGCGTCTCACCTGTAGGGTGGTTGGGGAGATGTGGGCAATTTTGCCTCCCTACCCAGGGGACATTGGTGACATCTGGAGACATTTATGGAGGTCACAACTTGGGAGCTGGGAAGAGGCTGCTATGGGCTTCTGGTAGGTGGGGGTCAGGAATGCATCTTACAATGCACAGAAGTCCTCCTCCTCCCCCCCGCCGCCGAATTACCTGAACCTAATTGTCAGTAGTGAGGTTGAGAATCTTTGGCATGGATCTATTTGCTCTCTGGGGCTGACATAGTGTCTAAAAAATCTTACTATTTTTAGCACTTATTTGAGACAGGATCACTGTTCATTTATATATCTTACCTTGGAGGAATAATATATCAAGAAATTATCATCCATTAAAACAGTAGCAAAAGTATTTCCTCACATTACCTGGCTAGCCATTTAGCAAGACCCTAGGGAAGTGAATGTGACAGGGTAGGTTTTGACAGTGACACTGCAGTCAAAGGAAGAATGAGTCCAGGGGACCAACCTGTGGCAGGTACAGGCACTATTTCCTTTACTGAATGCAGTAAAAAAAAAAAAAAAAAAAAAAAAATGACCAAGGGTCCAGGAAAGGGGGAGAAATATTTTGTATCTGAGTGCCTACTATTATAGCAGGCACTACCCAAGGAAATTTAGGATACATGTAATAATTTTCTGGATGAGAAAACCGAGTTTCAATGACGTTAAGAGAATGGTTGAAAAATATTTTTTAAAATGTTGGCTTCCAATTTTCTAATCAGAGAATAATTTTCTCCAGATTTTTTTTTCTGAATAAGTGAAGAGGGTTAGTTGAACCTCATCGCTTGGTAGGAATTTGAAATGTATCATAGAATTTTGAGACTGGCTAGTTCCCTAAACAATACTTGTCATGTTTCCTTTCCATTGTTTTACTTTCTTGTATTCTCAGAAATTATAGCTGATTCTGTAGATCAATCTCCCAGACCATTAGAATATCATTTCCTTTCAAAACTGCCATCATGCATTACTTATTTTGTGTTCTCTACAGCTTCTAGCACAATGGGCTGCACATAGTAGACGTAATGAACATTTCTTAATATTTTTGGCTGTCCATCTTCTAATTCCCCTCTGTATCAGGGGAGAATCTACCACTCTGCTGAGATGTAGAACACTGTCTCCCACCAAGAATGCTGACAGGTTCATGCTCTCTGTTTCCCTGCTCCCAGGACAAAGGGCATATGACCTAAGCATCAAAAATATGATACTCTGCTCTTGGATGTTGTACCACAGAGGTCTTGGAAGCCAAGAACTCCAGATGGCATAGTTATAAGATGGAAGCTGGAAGGTGTATAGGTCCTTAAGACACTGCTTGGAGAAGAGCTTTCTGAGAGAATTCCACAATCCACACTGGACTGTGTGACAGGTCAAGCCAATAAGATTTCAGGAATGATTTGTTATGACAATGTAGCCAAGTCTATACTGACTAATGCATCAGTATTATTTGACAAAAAGTATTTGTCAATAAATGTGCTTAAAAGCAGAAGTGAAGTAGGGTAGTGATGAGTAAAGAACAAAAGTTTTGTAGTCTGACAGGACTATTTGGAACTCCAGTTCTACCACTTACTAATTGAGTGACTTTTTGACATTAGCTGAAGGGAACCTAGACAGAAGTATGGGGCAATGGTTTTTCATATGCAAGAAAGAAAGGGGATATATGGATCCAGGGAAACTTGAATGAGATAAATCCTATCAAAGTCTTCCTAGCTCCAAGACAACATATTCTCTAAGCAAACCTCTCATCTCATTTTGATTTCCCAAAATTGCTTCTCTCTTTTCCTCTGAAAAGTAAGCTATTGTATTTCTCACACAAACTAATCTCTTGTGCATCTGGATGACACAAGCTTTTTAAAAAAAAAATAGGCCTTATTCATGCTTTGATGAGCTGAAATGTCATACTTCAAGTCTGGCAGACAGAAGTAAAAATTCCACAGTTTATAGGGTGACCTTGAGACTTTTCTTTTCCCACCCACTACGCTCCTGTACTTGCTGCAGAACCCTCAAGTGGTTGACCAGTTGGTTATTCAGATTTAAGCATTACTGACTGTTGCCCCTTCATTTTGCATCCTAAAAGCATCATGCTGGAAATTCAGTGTTATATGACCTGAAACTAACATTTCACAGACATTATTCTTTTGTGCCAAGGAGCTCACTCTAATGTAATGTCCAATCTTCCCACAATTATCACATTTCTTTTCCCTGCTGAGCACTCTGATGCATTTTTGCCGAGTAGCTACAGAACCGCAGTGGAAATAGTTCTGGTCTCTGGTGGTTAGAGTTGCAAATTCATCCCGAACCGTTGAATAACCCGTACACGTGCTTCACATATGCAGAAAGCCCACTGTTATGCCAAAAATGTAAGTGGGTTATTCTGGGATCCCCTCTTTGCCATTAGTTGTACTGCAAAGGGATTGTGGTGCACTGGACTAGGACTCCCAACAACACCGATTGCTGCCTGCTGCCTCAGTGAATTTTATATTAGCAGGCAAACAAAACACTCAACCAAGTGAAAGGAATTCATAATGCCAGGGCTTCCTAGGATCCGAATATGCTGTGTGTTTTGCAAAGAAGGATTGTGGCTATCAGCTTGCGAGAACTAATCTAGATAAATCGCCCCTTTACAACACATCTGGCCTCAAGTTGTTTAAATTAGTGGAGTTCAGCCATAGAACAACAGCTGAATTGGAGCCTACAAATTCATATGCTTCCTACACAGGCATAAATGCTAAATGATGAGCTTGGTAATGATTGGGAACCCCTCATTTCTGAGAGACTGGTAAGTCTACGGTGTTGCCTTGCTGCACATTAATTAGGATAGTGTAATAAAGCTTCAGAAGTAGTCTTCCAAGCAACATAGTTTGAATTAATGTTTATGAAAGCTCTTTATTAACCTGAAAATGCACTTCAAAGGTAATATGGGAAATGCTTTTTTCCTCTTACTTGGCATTTTAGTAAGTATCACAGATCTTTCCATTTTATACCTATTCTCATTATAATCATGGCCAAAGATGTTGGCTTTCCAGCTTCCAATTCCCTTTTGTACTGGGAGAGAACACACCATTGTGTTGAGATGTAGAACTCTGTCTCTGGCCAAGAAAGCTGAAAGATCCATTCACTCCCTTTTCCTGTCCTCTGGTCACCAGGGCAAGGGCTGTATAACCTAAATATCACAGTTGTGATGTTTTCCTCTTGGAAGCTGTACCACAATAACAACTTGCCATTATCTTTTTCTGTGTCGAATTTGTTGATGAGCTTATCACTTTGTGGGGGGGGGCGGGGAAGGTTGGGGGAAAGGTTTCTTTTAGTAAACTCAGAGTTTAGAGTTGGAAGGACCTTTGAAGTTCTCTGCCCCCAACCATCTGCAAAATAGAAAACTGAGGCCCCATTTACTTTTTAAGTAAAAGTAGCCCTGTGATGTGGTTGCCAAGGAGCTCATGCAATATTGCTCCGTATTGAATCAGAACGGGAGTGGCTCCAGTGATGATGATTTAACTTTGCTCTGAACTTCCCAGGTCGCTCCGGTAGCACTGTGTGTATTTCTGAGTGTAACACATCAAGGGAAGCACTGGAAAGATAAGCTGATTCCTGGAAACAGAGCCAGGAGAGGAACCGATCTTGAGATCATGCCAAAAAAACTGTTGATGGAACAGTTGCACAAAGGCAGGCTCAGGAGGAACTTGACAGCTGTCTTTGAATAAAGGAAGAGAGGTCATGTGGAGGCTTGGTCACCAGGAGTTAAAGGAGATGCAAGAAGCTCCTGAAGTTATGTGTAGAGTTTGAGTATATGGGAGCATTTATACTTTGAAGTGAAGTAGGTCCACAGAATTAACCAGATTCTCAAAGACTAAAAATCAATGTGCTATACTTACTCTGTTGGCCAAAGAGGACAGAACAACAACCAGTAGCTCTAAGTTGCAAGGAGGCAACATCTGGCTATCTCGGGAGTAATATTTTAAAAATTGGAGTTGTCTCGGGGCGCCTGGGTGGCTCAGTCGGTCGAGAGTCTGCCTTTGGCTCGGGTCATGATCCCAGGGTCCTGGGATCGAGCCCCATGGCGGGCTCCCTGCTTGGTGGGGAGCCTGTTTCGTCCTCCCCCTGCTTGTGCTTACTCTCTCTCTCCCTCTCTCTGTCCATAAATAAACAAAAAATCTTAAAAAAAATTTTTTTTTGAGTTGTCTCCATATGAACTGGTCTGCCTCCAGGTGGCGTGAATTTCTCATTACTTCATATTTCTAAGTCAGTCCCAGACTTAATCAAGAATGGGCTAGAGAGGATTGATGCATCAGAGCAGGGTTGGATTAAACTGCTTCTATGATTGATACCAATTCTGAATTTTAAAGATCCTATAACTCACAGAAATCAAACAATGCTGAAGGGCCACGAACTTAACTTGTAGTGTGGATCCCAGGCATCTGTATTTCTTTCTTATTGTCTTCCTGCTACTGACTTCTTCAGGCTTAAAGTAAGCATGTTTACATAAAAATTCTCAGCAACGAAACAAAACAAAAACTCAAATGCTCAAGGGATTCCCTAATTATATCTTTCTAAAGGATCGTTTAAAATTTTAATTAGCATATCTTACATGAAAACTCTTAATATCTGGGGGTACTAAATTAGGAGACCTCATAGATTGTTATTCATGAAGTATAAGACCTCTGGCTGAGAAAATGCATTTTCAATTAATCTGGTTATTGTATAATTTATTGCAAAATTAGAAAGTATTAACAAAAACGGTCATTGGCTTTATTACTATATACGGTTATCTTTGTTACTTTATATTACATATAAATATCGGTGTGAATATGTGCTAGATGTAGAACCTAGTACTTTGTAGGTACTATTTCTCTCTTTTTTTGAAGATTTTATTTAGTTGACAGAGAGAGCGCACAAGCAGGTGGCGTAGCATGCAGAGGGAGAAGCAGGCTCCCCGCGGAGCACGGAGCCCAATGTGGGGCTCGATCCCAGCCCAATCCAAAGGCAGCTGTTTAACCAACTAAGCCACTCAGGCGCCCTGGTATTATCTCTCTTAATCTTTACTGTTTTCAAGGATGACAGCTTTATTATTACCTCTATTTTACAACTATGGAAATTAAAAGTTATAGAGGTCACTCAGCAAGTAACTGGCACTAGGATTTGAACTCCGATCTGTGTGGCTTCGGAGTCCATATCTTAACCATTCTACCTTTCCTCCTCCCACACTTACTGAGAGGTGAAGCTGGTTAGATAGAGATCATTCCACCAAGACGGCGCAGTGAACAGTTTCGACTAGATTGTGCCCAGCCCGTGAAATGGGCGGGTCTCGTGGGGCGGAACCACATTTCCCAGAACTCCCTTCCTGCATCTGTCTAGGTACGGTAGACCATAAGAGACAATCTTGTGGGAGAGTGCGGGGGTGGGAAACGAAACAGCGGAAGCCTTGTTGCTGGTCACGTGCAGCGTTTTCTCCACCTCCTCGGCCTAGTGTTGTGTTTAGCTCCGTGCCAAGGCCTCCCCCATCTTTCCGACATCTGCGGGACACTCATCCCCTCAAGGTCAGAGTCAGTCAAGGGCTGACTTAGTCAAACCCTCACAAGGGCTTCATAATCATCCTTCTGGGGTTCCAGCTTCCGCTTGATCTCCCCCACTTTATGTCTTCCCTTCCGAGCTGCCTTGCCTGCAGACGTCTCGCTTCAGAAATACTCGCGAGGACAATGGGTTTGCGGGGGTTGCTTAACCAGCCGCCATAATTGTGTGAGTCAAGGCCTCGTAACAAAGCATATGTATATATACACACACACTCGGCCCACCTACTTCTGTCAGTCAGTCAGTCAGTCAGTCAGGGTTCAGTCTTTTCGTACTTGCTGCGTCTTCCCTGATTGAACCCTGAACGGCTGATACAGGTATATTGGGAAATGACCTTGATTTGTGCCTTGAAGCTGGCACATTTCCTATCTTCTGTTGTTACAGGCCTTGTTTCTGGACCCTTGGAACATTCAGTGCAATCTCTGAAACAGTAAATTTGTCTCTCGATATCTCAGCCCCACGGGAAAAGAAATAAGCAATTTAATAAAGAGCGGGAAGACAGTGCAGACAGAAACGAATACTTCCAAGCCACTGGAGGTAGCCTAGAGATGGGCAGAGCCAGGCTGCCAGGTTCAGGTCCTGGTTCTTCCGCAACTTCTATGCTGTGTGATGATGGGCAAGTTATTTACCCTCTCTGGGCCTATCTCCTCATCTGCTGAAAGGAGTAATATTAGTATCTACCTGTTGGGTGTATGAGGATTGAACGAGTTAACATATGAGAAGTGCTTAAAGTGTAAGCTTTATATTAGTGTTGTTAATATTGTTATTATAAGAGAACACTAGGAGTGTTTCATCCGACTTCTTAGGGAGTGAAAACCCGTGCTAGAGGTCCACCGTAGACTTTCTCTAGCCCTTTCCTATTCCATCTTAACCACCATGTCCCTTTGACTATTTTGCCTCTCTTTAAAATTTTTTTTGGGGGGGATCAAGAAAGGAAACAATCACATAAGGAAGATGGCAGAGGCACAGGGGTAAGAGACAAGGAAGATATTAAAGAAAAAAGAGTTTCAGTTGACTTCTTACATCCAGGCTTGTCATAATCTAAAGAAAATAGGAGACATGACACATGAGGGAAAAATAATGGTCTTGACCGAAGGGGAGTCATGTCAGTGGCAGCGCCTCAAAATAACCACAGTCTGGGTAGAGTTTCCAGATTCTAATTTCTCGTGCTTTGTCCTCAGACATACTGAAAAGGAAGTAGAATGGGGGTGGATAGAAAGTACTGTTCTTATCATCCCAATTGAGCTTTATCATTCCCCTGTAAGAAACACAAGTGATTTTTTTCCACAGACATTCTAGTACATTTTTTCTCTGGCCTTGCCTGGAACAGCGCACCTTTTTCTGGCTCTACAAGATAGGAGAAACCTTTTGAATGCAGCTGCTTGTTTGGGCTGATAGAGAGGCCCGAGGAGACATTTATTCATTCCTTCTAGAAGATAGCCTCTTCCCTTCCCTCTGGAGTTCGCTCTTGCCAGAGTGGCTGCTGTCTGGCAACCAGGCGGTCCAGGGTGGTCAAGTTTCAAATGTCACCACGCAAATGGCAGTTCCAAGGACTGAAGTCAAGGACTGAAATGCCAAACCTTAAATGTCCCTCAAATACATGTTTTCCCCAACTAGTGGTTTGCCACAGAAATAAACGGCAATTATGCAAAAGTACCTCCTCCCCAGCGTTTCCATTTCCCTCCCAGTGTTCCCAAAACCATTACACGTAGTACTTTGTGACAAAAAGATGTCTCGGTGTGGCCCACTTAGTATTTTGAAGCATAGAAATGAAAGATGGTAGGGCACATACGCCGTAGAACCACTAAATGACAGAATCATCACTGGCCTAGTTTTCTGAGTCACTGTGACAGACACAAGGGGATTGCTTTTAAAGCTCCTGATGACACATCAAGAAAAGGGAAGGGGATGTCTATGCTTTAGAAAAGAGACTTAAAGAATCTTATTTCTGACTTGGAAGTAAGTTTTGAATTCAGACTTTTTTTTTTTTAAAGATGGTACACAGAAAATGAAAGGCAAATGACAGGGTACTTACCTGAAAACCCCTAACGGAGACACCTCACCCAATAGCCTGTGAGTGCACTGGCGGAAAGAATGGTGCACACTTTTTGCTATTTAGGGTCCTTGGGATGGCATCACTTATGGCAGGGGAAATTTCACTACAGAACAATGAGCCAAATAAAACATTACTATTTAATGATTAAAGGCTGCTGTAATCGGTCTCCTTGCCACGAACAGCAAATGAGTCAAGCTAACTAATGCAGAAGGTTGAACTCGTTTTCTTTTGAGGAGCCCCAGGAGAGGTTCCACAGTGACTTTTTGCTCACACAACCCAGTTCTTCTCTTGCTTGTGTAGTTACTCATCCATCTCTGGATCCAGATGGGATCAGGAGAAATGAGAGAATGAACTCTCAAGGAGAATCAGGCCAGCTTTTGGTCAGTTTGTGAGAGACAAGGGAGCTTCTGGAGGATCTCTGATGTCTAAAATCTGTCTCTTGGAGAAAGCTGGTAGCTCAAGTTGTAGTAAACTTGCACCAACTCCCAAATGAACGGAGGGAAAAAAAAAAACCCATGATGAGTCAAACTCTTTTATGGAAGCAAACAAACCAACAAAATAAATCCATACTCTATGCCCTGAGTCATTGTATTGTTAAAGGTCCCTAGGATATCGCCTTTTGGGATTGTTGCTTTATATCAAGACTTTTTTCTTTAGTTACTAAACTGTCTACTAAATTAGTTGAAGCCTGTAGACCTTAAATGAAAAGTAAGCTGATTAAATGCAACAGCTTGAGTTATGCCTACAGGACTGCCGCTAAATTTGAATTCCAGATAAACCGTGAGTAATTTTTAGTGTAAGTTATGTCCCAAATACTGTATGGGTCATATTTATACTAAAAAGTGTACACTATTCTATGGAAATACTTAAAACTACAAATACTTGCTCATCTGAAATTCAGTTTTAACTGGGAGTCCAGTATTTTATGTGGTAATCCTTGTGCTATAGGAGGATTGTAATGGACTCATAGATAAACATTTTAATGGGATTGAATGGAGGTGTGTGAAGGATGTGTTATCTGTGCCTGGGTAACCCTGTTTCTGAATAGCTGGCTTTTCTCATTAAGAAGGACTCCTCTCATTTACCCAGTAAGAGAACTGCCAGTGGCCATCCCTCCAGGGCAGCCTGAGGCCTGGGGTGCTGATATTGCCCCCTTAGGAGGATCTGCTGGTTCCTCCCCAGGCTTTTGTGGAGACCTGCAGACAGCTGAAACTATGCCACCTCTCCTCCCATCAGTGTGCAGCATGTTCTGCTGGTAGTGATGAGAGCTTGGAATGTTTTACCCTCTTTTTTTGTTAGGAATCTTGTTCTCCTGCCCCACTGGGACTAGAAAAAAAGGAAGCTGTGTCAGAACTTACTTTCGGGGGCACTCACGGTCTGTGTTTTCTGTGTAAGGCTGTCCAACCTCGCAACGTTGGGATAGGATCCTTAATGACATGTTTGATCTACTAAATCGAAGCAAACACGAACCCAGTCAAGCTCGATGGACATGGTATGTAAGAGCTCCCCCACCAATTGTATTTTATTGCTTGTGTCCAATGTGGGCTCTGTAGGGCATATGGAGATGTCCAAATAAAAATTAGGGAAGTGACCAAGAGAAAGTAAAATGCTTGATGGAGAGGCAAGCACAAATGCTGTGAGAGCGCTTATCCCTGTTGGTACCTACGAGGCACTGAAGATCACAGAGTAGGGAATGATGGATTGTTCTAGGTCAAGTCATGGAAGAACTCAGGAGGACTTCATTGGAGCTGGACCCTGAAATCTGAAAAGGAGTTTTCTAGGTGGAGAGGGAGGAGTGGGGAGAAGGGTGGGGGGCTGCTGCGTGTTGAGTGAAGACAGGGCACCTTGGTTCAGGGATATGGCTGAAGTGCATGTGGGTGTGTATGCCAGTGGAAATGTTGGTAGATGAAACTGAAATGGTGAGTCTGTATTTGGATCCTAAGGACCATGAATGCTTTGCTGAGAAAATTAAATCTCACCTAGTAAGGGATAAGGACCATAGCACAGTAATTGTCCCTCCATGAAGATGTTACAAATCCATAAGATCGGGTGAGTCTTCATGTGCGGCCAGAAATCACAACTTGAGTGAGACTTTCCGTGGTGTTTAGCTACTGTTGGCTGGCATTGACTGAGCATCCCAAGTAAGGGAGGGGCAAACCCATCCTGAGAAAAGGGAAGGGTTTTTCTCCAAAACTAATTGTAGGTTTCTTCAACTGTATCTTCATATACTGACCCCCCGCCCGCCCCCCAGAGCATTTCTAGATTGATTGATTTCTGCATTCATAGAGGGAGATCCTGTTGGGAATTTACCTTGGAATTCAGTGAAAGAGAGCTTGATGTCCAACTTTGTATCCTCTGTAGATATCTGGGATCTTAGGGAATGAAGGGAGGGTTGGTAGGATAGAGAACTTGAGGTATTTATTTCATTCATTCATTCACTTATTATGTGTGCGTTTATTACATTGAGAGTGGGGAGGGATCTTTAAAGCTGTCAAATGGAGGAAACCAGACAGCTTCAAGGTACTTTGACCCTTTGCTTTTAGAAAATTGACCAGTTGGGACTTCTGGGAAATCCATACTACACCAAGATACTTAGAGGGAGGGTGTTCTAATTACCACCTATGTATGTAATAAATGAGAAGAAGTGGATATTGGAAAGGCAATTCTCCAGTTTGTGGTCTCAGCCTGGAGGGGTGCGGTGGAGGGTGATAGGGCAGCAATAGCTATAAATAAGAATTGTGCTTGCTTCAGAGCCTCTCCTGGAGCCTGGTTGTCTTTGTTTCTTTGGAGGCTAATCATCTCTGGGAAACTGAGGCAGCATATTGCACTTGGTTGTCATTTCCCTGACCTTTGTCCTTCAGATCTTGATGGACATTTGGTAGTCTCATGCTGGAAGCTTTCTTGCAAGCTCTTCCAACTGGCCGTCAGGCTGTCCAGGCTCTGAGAGCTCATTTTGAGTCCTTTTTCCTTCCCTTCTCTGTCCTTCAGGATAGGTTCTTTCTGGAATCTTTCCTTTGTTTGTTCCATTCTGAAAATATATCCTGATTTCTCTCTAACTCTTTTTTTTTTAGTTTTTTTATTGTTATGTTAATCACCATATATTACATCATTAGTTTTTGGTGCAGTGTTCCATGATTCATTGTTTGTTCATAACACCCAGTGCTCCATGCAGAACGTGCCCTCCTCAATACCCATCACCAGGCTAACCCATCCCCCTACCCCCCTCCCCTCTAGAACCCTCAGTTTGTTTTTCAGAGTCCATCATCTCTCATGGTTCGTCTCCCCCTCTGACATACTCCCCTTTTCTTCCTCTCCTGTTATCTTCTTTTCCTTTTTTCTTAAAATATGTTGCGTTATTTGTTTCAGAAGTACAGATCTGTGATTCATCTCTCTAACTCTTGATCTTCCTACCACTCAGTTTTCTTCCCCCCACCTGATCCCTCAATACTCTTTCATCAGTGTCTTATTGTGTCTTGTTTTCTTGTTGTTTTTGCCTTCCCACTTTCAGCCCTCACTCCCAGTATAGCAGAAATCCTTATTCTCTTCGGGGATCACATGACATATTTTTGAATTAATGACAACTCTGCTTTCTTGCGTAGGCTCCTTATCTTCCCGTATGGATTTTAGACTACAGAGAACCCCAACCTTTCAGTTTATCTTGTTGGTTTCCTGGAGTGGGTGGTGGGGCATGGCTTCCTTTGTTACTGGGGTGAGGAGCATTGACCTGGAGTCCGTTACCAGGTCTAGCACTCATTGCTTGATCTGCCTAAGCCTTTATAATGCTGAATGTGCCAGCGATTTCCCTTCTGTCTTCTGGACTCATACCCACCCTTCCACAATGTGTTCTCTTGGGATTGGGCATCTGCAGGCTACATTTCGCTGGCTCCCTTGCTGGCTGGCTTCTTGTTGGCATCTGCCAGTAGGAGGCCCTGGGAAGAAGAAAGAGGCTGTGGCGTTAGGGTCACGTAATGTGGTTTCTGGGCTGTGGTGATTCTCAACTCCAGGCACAGCACTGCTTCGGTGTTTGTAGCCTTAGCTGAGTAGATGCATCTTCTGTCGACCTGACAGTCGTACTCCTACCAGTAGCAACGGTTCAGGCTTATAGGCTACATTCAAGTCAGTGGCATTAGTAACATCTGAACCTCACCCCTTTTCCTTTTTGCAAATCCAGCCCCCTCTTCCTCCGTTCTTAGCAGCCTTTCAGCACCTTTTAAATAATTTCCATAAATACCCTTTGTTTGAAATGGTTTGGAATTGGTTTCTGTTTTCTGGAATGGTTTCTGTTTTCCTGACTGAATATAACCAAAGTACAACATGGCAAACCCAAAGCAAAAACAGTACAGCTTTTGTGCTTTGTTTATGGTAGGTTTCATTGTCAAAACTGAAGGAAACTTTTATTAAAACCCTTCCCTCAAAGTCCATACTTTGGAAAAACTTTGTAGGTGTCATAAACATAAAATCAGCATCATCTTGGGTGTAGGAAGACAAAATGCCTTGGATGGAGGTCAAGGACAAATCATCTTATAATGAAAATCGAAGAGGGTAGAGAAGCACTGAGGCAGAGCAAAAAACATGACACATAAGCTAAAAATTCCTAGGTTCAAAGTCTGCCCTCTTTACTTACTAACCATATAATCATGGTCAAATATTGTAGTCTCTTTGAACCTCCATTTCCTCACTTGTAAAACGGTGACATCAACATCTGGTCTGACTCATAAAGTCATAGTGAAGGTCAACTGAGAAATGTGTGTGAAAATGTTAGGCAAACTTGAAATTGCTCCAAGGGACGTTATTATGGGAAATATTTGAAAAGGCTGGGTTCTGGTTGATGCCCATCTGATTTTATAAAGAGTTACACAGTTATATGTACTTAAATGTTTGAGAGCACAATGCATGAAGTGATTATTTTTTTATTGACATATAATTGAGGTACAACAACATACTAGTTTAGGTGTACAACATAATGATTCAACATTTGTATACATTGTGAAATGATCACATTAAGTCCGTTTACCGTCTGGCACCTTGCACAGTTATATTTCTTTTTCTTGTAATGGGAACTTTAAGATTTACATTCTTGGCAATTTGCAGATTTGCAATACAGTGTTACTGACTGTAGTCCCCATGCTGTACGTTACACCCTCCTGACTTATTTTTATAACTTGAAGTTTGTACCTCCTGATCTCCTTCACCCATTTCACCCTCTCTCTTCTGGCAACCACTGATCTCTTCTCTGTATCTGTGAGTTTTGTTTTGTGTGTGTGTGTGTGTGTTTTTTTTAGATTCCAGAGATAAGTGAAATCATACTGTATTTGTCTTTTTTTTTTTTTAACTTTTATCACTTAGCATAATACTCTCAAGGTCCATCCATGTTGTCACAAATGGCAAGATTTAATTCTTCTTAGCTGAGCAGTATTCCATTGTTTATACACACCACATCTTTATCCATTGATCCACCGATGGAAATTTAGGTTGTTTCCAAATCTTGGCTTATGTAAGTTATGCTGCAGTGAACACAGTGATGCATATGTTTTTAATTTAGTGTTTTTGTTTTCCCCAGATAAATACCCAGAAGTGGAATTGCTATATTGTATGGTAGTTCTGTTTTTAATTTTTTGAGGAACCTCTTTACTATTTTCCATAGTGGCTGCACTAATTTATGTTTCCACCAATACAGGGCTTTCCTTTACTCCACATCCTCTCCACCAGTGCTTGTCATTTTTTGTCCTTTGATAATACCCATTTTGACAGATGTGAGGTTGTCAAAACCTCATTGTGGTTTTGATTTGCATTTCCCTCATTAGTGATGCTGAGCATCTTTTCATGTGCCCGTTGACAATTTGTATGTCTTTTTTGGAGAAACGTCTACTCAGATACTCATTTGTTGTTATGTGAGTTCTTTATATATTTAGGGTATTAAGCCCTTGTCAGATAGGATTTGCAAATATCTCCTCCCATTCGGTAGGTTGTCTTTTTATTTTTGTTGATGGTTTCCTTTACTCTGCAGAGCTTTTTCTTCGATATAGTCCCATTTGTTTATTTTTGCTTTTGTTGCTTCTGGAGTTCTGGAGCCAAGACCAATATCAAGGAGATTACCACCTTTCTTCTGGGAATTTTATGGTTTCTGGTTTTATATTTAAATCTTTAATCCATTTTGAGTTAATTTTTGTGTACCGTGTAACATAGTGGTGCAGTTTCATTCCTTTTCATGTGGCTCTCCAGGTTTCCCAACACTGTTTATTGAAGAGACTGATCTTTTCTCATTCTTTATTCTTGTCTCCTTTATCATAAGTTAATTGATCATGTATGTGTGGGTTCATATGAGGGTTTTCTCTTTTGTTGATCTGTGTCTGTTTTTATGTTAATACCATACTGTTTTGATTACTATAGCTTTGTAGTGTAGTTTGAAATCAGGGAGTGTGATGCCTCTAGCTTAATTCCTTATTCTCAGGATTGCTTTGGCTATTTTGGGTCTTTTGTGGTTTCATACAAATTTTGGGATTGTTTATGTTTCTCTGAGAAACGCCATCGGAATTTTGATAGGGATTTCTTTAAATCTATAGATTGCTTTGGATAATATGGACATTTTAACAATATTCTTCTCTATGAGCATGGAATATTTTCCCATTTATTTGTGTCCTCTTCACTTTCTTTCATCAGTGACTTACAGTTTTCAGTTTACAGATCTTTTACAGCCATGGTTAAATTTATTGTTAGATATTTTATTCTTTTTGATGCAATTATAAATGGGTTGGTTTTCTTAATTTCTCGTACAGTTCATTATTAGTGTATAAAAATGCAACATTTTTATATGTTGATTTTTGAATGCTACAGCTTTACTGAATTTGTTTATTCTAACACTTTTGTGAATTCTTTAGGGTTTTCTATATGTAAAAAATCATGTAGTTTGTAAAGAATGCCAATTTTATGTCTTCCTTTCCAATTTGGGTGCCTTTATTTGTTTTTCCTCCCTAATTGCTCTGGCTAGAATTTCCAATACTGTGTTGTTGAACAAAAGTGGTGAGAGTGGGTATCCTTGTCTTGTTTCTGATCATAAGGGAGAAGTTCTCAGCTTTTAATTGAGTATGAAGTTAGCTGTGGGTTTGTCCTATATGGACTTTATTATGTTGAGGTATGTTCCCTCTCTACCCACTTGGTTGAGAGTATTTGTCATAAATGGATGTTGAGTTTTATTAAATGCTTTTTCTGCATCTATTGAGAGGATGATATGATTTTTCATCCTTCATTTTTTAATGTCGTGTATCATGTTGGTTGATTTGCAGATGTTAAACCATCATTGCATTCCTGAAATTAATACCACCTGATCATGTTATATGATCCTTTTAATGTATTATTGAATTTGGTTTGCTAATATTTTGTTGAGGGCTTTTGCATTTATGTTCCTCAGGGATAGTTGCCTGTGTGTGTGTGTGTGTGTGTGTGTGTGTGTGTGTGTGTGGTTTTGTCTAGTTTTGGAATCAGGATTTCGATGGCCTCATAAAATGAATTTGAAAGTGTTCTTTCCTTTCCTTTTAAATATTTTGGAATAGTTTGAGGAGGATGGGTATTAAATCTTTGAATGTTTGCTAGAATTCACTAGTGAAGCCATCTGGTCCTAGACTTGTTGGGAGTTATTTGATAACTGATATCATCCCCTTCCTAGTAATAGTTTTATTCAGATTTTGTTTTTCCTCCTGATACAGTCTTGGAAGATTGTATGTTTCTAGGAATTTATCCATTTCTTCTAGGTTGTCCAATTTGTTGATGTATACTATTCATAGTGGTCTCTTTAAGACTTTTTGTAATTCTTTGGTATCAGTTGTAACTTTTCTTTCATTTATGCTTTTATTTATTTGACCCCTTTCTCTTTTTTTCTTAGTAAGTCTAGCTAGACGTTTGTTAGTTTTGTTCATCTTAGCAAAGAATGAGCTCTTCCATTGGTCTTTTCTATTGTCTTTTTAGTTTCTGTTTTATTTATTTGTGCTCTGATATATATTATTTTCTTTCTTCTGCTAATTTTGGGCTTTCTTTATTTTTCTTTCTCTAGTTCCTTTAGATGTAAAGCTAAATTGTGAGTTTTTTGTTTAGTGTTTTTTTTTTTTTTTTCTTTTCTTGCTGTAGGCTTGTATTGCTGTGAACTTGCTTCTTAGTACTGCTTTTGCTGTATCACATAGATTTTGGTATGTGATATTTCCATTTCATTTGGTTTCTTCTGTGTTTTTTTCATTGACCCATTTGTTCAGTAGCATGTTGTTTAATCTCCACATATTTATGATTTTTCCATTTTCTTCTTGTAATTTATTTCTAGTTATATACTGTGTGGTTGGAAAGATGCTTGGTATGATTTCAGTCTTCTTAAAACGATTTAGACTTGTTTTGTGACCTTATATGACCTCTACCTTGGAAAATGTTCCATGTGCACTTGAGATGAATGTGTGTTCTGCTGCTTTTGGACTGACTGTTCTGTATATCTAATAAGTCCATGTGGTCTAATGTGTGGTTTAAAGGTTGATGCTTCATTATTTTCTGTCTGAATATTCTATCCATTGATGCAAATCGGGTATTTAAGTCCCTTACTATGACTGTGTTGCCATTAGTTTTCCCCCTTTAGTTTTGTTAGTATTTACTGTATATATTTAGATTCCCTTATGTTGGGTGGATAGATGTTTACAAATGTTTATTTTTTATTTTTTAAGTTTTCAATAAAAATTTTTTTTTATTAACATGTAATGTATTACTTGTGTCAGGGGTACAGGTCTGTGATTCATCAGTCTAACACAATTCACAGCGTCCACCATAGTACATACCCTCCCCAATGTCCATCACCCAGCCATCCGATCCCTCCCACCCCCCACCACTCCAGCAACCCTGTTTGTTTCCTGAGATTAAGAGTCTCTTATGGTTTGTCTCCCTCTCTGGTTTCATCTTGTTTCATTTTTCCCTCCCTTCCCCTATGATCCTCTGTCTTGTTTCTCAAATTCCTCGTATCAGTGAGACCATATGCTACTTGTCTTTCTCTGATTGACTTATTTCGCTTACCATAATACCCTCTAGTTCCATCCACGTCATTGCACATGGCAAGATTTCATTTTTTTGATGGCTGCATAATATTCCATTGTGTGTGTGCGTGTGTGTGTGTGTGTGTGTGTGTGTGTGTGTGTTACACCACATTGTCTTTATCCATTCATCTCTTGATGGACATCCTAGGCTCTTTCCATAGTTTGCCTATTGTGGACATTGCTACTATAAACATCGGGGTGCATGTGCCCCTTCAGATTACTACATTTGTATCTTTGTGGTAAATACCCAGTAGTGCAATTGCTGGGTTGTAGGGTAGCTCTATTTTCAACTTTTTGAGGAACCTCCATACTGTTTTCCAGAGTGGCTGTACCAGCTTGCATTCCCACCAACAGTGTAGGAGGGTTCCCCTTTATCTGCATCCTTGCCAACATCTGTCGTTTCCTGCCTCGTTAATTTTCGCCATGCTGACTGGTGTGAGTTGATATCTCATTGAGGTTTTGATTTGTATTTCCCTGATGCTGGGTGATGTTGAGCACTTTTTCATGTGTCTGTTGGCCATTTGGATGTCTTTGCAGAAAAGTCTGTTCATGTCTTATGCCCATTTCTTGATTGGATTATTCTTTGGGTGTTGAGTTTGATAAGTTCTTTATAGATTTTGGATACCAGCCCTTTATCTGATATGTCATTTGCAAATATCTTCTCCCATTCTGTCAGTTGTCTTTTGGTTTTGTTGACTGTTTCCTTTGCTGTGCAAAAGATTTTATCTTGATGAAGTCCCAGTAGTTCATTTTTGCCCTTACTTCCCTTGCCTTTGGTGATGTTTCTAGGAAGGAGCTGCTGTGGCTGAGGTTGAAGAGGTTGCTTCCTGTGGTCTTCTCAAGGATTTTGATGGATTCCTGTCTCACATTCAGGTCTTTCTTTTTTTTTTTTTTTAATTTTTTTACTGTTATGTTAATCACCATATATTACATCATTAGTTTTTGATGCAGTGTTCCATGATTCATTGTTTGTTCATAACACCCAGTGCTCCGTGCAGAACGTGCCCTCCTCAATACCCATCACCAGGCTAACCCATCCCCCCACCCCCCTACCCTCTAGAACCCTCAGTTTGTTTTTCAGAGTCCATCATCTCTCATGGTTCGTCTCCCCCTCTGACATACTCCCCTTTTCTTCCTCTCCTGTTATCTTCTTCTTTTCCTTTTTTCTTAAAATATGTTGCGTTATTTGTTTCAGAAGTACAGATCTGTGATTCAACAGTCTTGCACAATTCACAGCGCTCACCGTAGCACATACCCTCCCCAATGTCTATCACCCAGCCATCCCATCCCTCCCACCCCCAACCACTCCAGTAACACTCAGTTTGTTTCCTGAGATTAAGAATTCCTCATATCAGTGAGGTCATGTGATACATGTCTTTCTCTGATTGACTTATTTCACTCAGCATAACACCCTCCAGTTCCATCCACGTCGTTGCAAATGGCAAGATCTCATTCCTTTTGATGGCTGCATAATATTCCATTGTGTATATATACCACTTCTTCTTTATCCATTCATCTGTCGATGGGCATCTTGGCTCTTTCCACAGTTTGGCTATTGTGGACATTGCTGCTATAAACATTGGGGTGCACGTACCCCTTCGGGTCCCTACATTTGTATCTTTGGGGTAAATACCCAGTAGTGCAATTGCTGGATCGAACGGTAGCTCTAATTTCAACTGTTTGAGGAACCTCCATACTGTTTTCCAGAGGGGTTGCACCAGCTTGCATTCCCACCAACAGTGTAGGAGGGTTCCCCTTTCTCCACATCCCCGCCAACATCTTTCGTTCCCTGACTTGTTAATTTTAGCCATTCTGACGGGTGTGAGGTGGTATCTCATTGAGGTTTTGATTTGGATTTCCCTGATGCCGAGCGATGTTGAGCACTTTTTCATGTGTCTGTTGGCCATTTGGATGTCTTCTTTGGAAAAATGTCTGTTCATGTCTTCTGCCCATTTCTTGATTGGATTATTTGTTCTTTGGGTGTTGAGTTTGATAAGTTCTTTATAGATTTTGGATACTAGCCCTTTATCTGATATGTCGTTTGCAAATATTTTCTCCCATTCTGTCGGTTGTCTTTTGGTTTTGTGGACTGTTTCTTTTGCTGTGCAAAAGCTTTTTATCTTGATGAAATCCCAATAGTTCATTTTTGCCCTGGCTTCCCGTGCCTTTGGCGATGTTTCTAGGAAGAAGTTGCTGCGGCTAAGGTCGAAAAGGTTGCTACCTGTGTTCTCCTTTAGGATTTGGATGGACTCCTGTCTCACGTTTAG
>NW_027397090.1:1404851-1472684 GCF_003265705.2 Callorhinus ursinus | reverse complement strand
GATGGACTCCTGTCTCACGTTTAGGTCTTTCAACCATTTGGAGTCTATTTTTGTGTGAGGTGTGAGGAAATGGTCCAGTTTCATTCTTCTGCATGTGGCTGTCCAATTTTCCCAACACCATTTGTTGAAGAGACTGTCTTTTTGCCATTGGACATTCTTTCCTGCTTTGTCAAAAATAAGTTGACCATAGAGTTGAGGGTCCATTTCTGGGCTCTCGATTCTGTTCCATTGATCTATGTGTCTGTTTTTGTGCCAGTACCATACTCACATTCAGGTCTTTCAACCATTTTGAGTCTGTTTTTGTGTGTGGTGTAAGGAAATGGTCCAGTTTCATTCTTCTGCATGTGGCCGTCCAATTTTCTCAACACCATTTGTTAAAGAGACTGTCTTTCTCCCATCGGACATTCTTTCCTGCTTTGTCGAAGATGAGTTGACCGTAGAGTTGAGGGTCCATTTCTGGGCTCTCGATTCTGTTCCATTGATCTCTCTGTGTCTGTTTTTGTGTCAGTACCATACTGTCTTGATGATGACAGCTTTGTAATAGAGCATGAAGTCCGGAATTGTGATGCCGCCGGCCTTGCTTTTCTTTTTCAACATTCCTCTGGCTATTTGGGGTCTTTTCTGGTTCCATACAAATTTTAGGATTATTTATTCCATTTATTTGGAAACAGTGGATGGTATTTCGGTAGGCATTGCATTAAATGTGTAGATTGCTCTAGGTACCATAGACATTTTCACAGTATTTGTTTTTCCAATCCATGGCATAGAATGTTTTTCCATTTCTTTGTGTCTTCCTCAATTTCTTCCATGAATGTTCTATAGTTTTCTGAGTACAGATTCTTTGCCTCTTTTGTTAGATTTATTCCTAGATATCTTATGGTTTGGGGTGCAATTGAAAATGGGATTGACTCCTTAATTTCTCTTTCTTCTGTCTTGTTGTTGGTGTATAGAAATGCCACAGATTTCTGTGCATTGATTTTATATCCTGCCACTTTACTGAATTCCTGTATGAGTTCTAGCAGTTTTGGGGTGGAGTCTTTGGGGTTTTCCACATAAAGTATATCATCTGCAAAAAGTGAGAGTTTCACTTCTTCTTTGCCCGTTCGGATGCCTTTGATTTCTTCCTGTTGTCTGATTGCTGAGGTTAGGACTTCTAGTACTATGGTGAATAGCAGTGGTGATAGTGGACATCCCTGCCGTGTTCCTGACCTTAGGGGAAAAGCTCTCGGTTTTTCCCCATTGAGAATGATACTCACTGTGAGTTATTCATAGATGGCTTTTATGATATTGGGGTATGTACCCTCTATCCCTACACTGTGAAGAGTTTTGATCAAGAAAGGATGCTGTACTTTGTCAAATGCATTTTCTGCACCAGTCGAATGGATCATATGGTTCTTGTCTCTTTCTTTTTTTTTTAAATGTGCTCTATCATGTTGATTGATTTGTGAATTTTTTTAAACATTTTATTTATTTATTCAATAGTGACAGAGAGAGAGAGAGAGGGGCAGAGGGAGAAGCAGGCTCCCAAGGAGCAGGAAGCCTGATGCAGGACTTGATCCCAGGACCCTGGGATCATGACCTGAGCCGAAGGCAGACACTTAACCATCTGAGCCACCCAGGTGCCCAATTGATTTGTGAATGTTGAACCAACCTTGCAGCCCAGGAATAAATACCACTTGGTTGTGGTGAATAATCCTTTTAATGTACTTTTGGATCCTATTGGCTAGTATTTTGGTGAGAATTTTTGCATCCATGTTCATCAGGGATAGTGGTCTATAGTTTTCCTTTTTGATGGGGTCTTTGGTTTTGGGATCAAGGTAATGCTGGCCTCATAAAATGAGTTTGGAAGTTTTCCTTCCATTTATATTTTTTGGAACTTTAGAAGACTAGGTATTAATTCTTCTTTAAATGTTTGGTAGAATTCCCCTGGGAAGCCATCTGGCCCTGGGCTCTTGTTTGTTGGGAGATTTTTGATTACTTCTTCAATATCCTTAGTGGTTATGGGTCTGTTCAGGTTCTCTATTTCTTCCTGGTTCAGTTTTGGTAGTTGATGCATCTCTAGGAATGCATCCATTTCTTCCAGGTTATCTAATTTGCTGGCATAGAGTTGCTCATAATATGTTCTTAGAATTGTTTGTATTTCTTTGGTGTTGGTTGTGATCTCTCCTCTTTCATTCATGATTTTGTGGATTTGGGTCATTTCTCTTTTCTTTCTGATAAGTCGGGCCAGAGGTTTATCAGTCTTGTTAATTCTTTCAAAGAACCAGCTCCTAGTTTCGTTGATCTGTTCTACTGTTCTTTTGGTTTCTAGTTCATTGATTTCTGCTCTGATCTTTATTATTTCTCTTCTCCTGCTGGGTTTAGGCTTTATTTGCTCTTCTTTCTCCGGCTCCTTTAGGTGTAGGTTAGGTTGTGTACTTGAGACCTTTCTTGTTTCTTGAGAAAGGCTTGTATTGCTATATATTTTCCTCTTAGGACCACCTTTCCTGCATCCCAAAGATTTTGAGCTGTTGTGTTTTCATTTTCATTTGTTTCCATGACCTTTTTAAATTCTTTTTTAATTTTCTGGTTGACCCATTCATTCTTTAGTAGGATGCTCTTTAGCCTCCATGTATTTGAGTGCTTCCCAACTTTCCTCTTTGAGGAAAGTGATTGAGTTCTAGTTTCAAAGCACTGTAATTTGAAAATATGCAGGGAATGATCCCAGTCTTTTGGTATTTGTTGAGACCTGATTTGTGACCCAGGATGTGATCTATTCTGGGGACTGTTCCATGTGCACTCGAGAAGAATGTGTATTCTGTTGCTTTGGGATGGAATGTTCTGAATAAATCTGTGAAGTCCATCTGGTCCAGTGTGCCTTAATTTCCTTGTTGATCTTTTGTGTAGATGATCGTCCATTTCAGTGAGGGGGGTGTTAAAGTCCCCTACTATTATTATATTATTGTTGATGTGTTTCTTTGATTTTGTTATTAGTTGGCTTATGTACTGGTTGCTCCAATGTTAAGGGCATAGATATTTAAAATTGTTAGATCTTCTTGTTGGATAGACCCTTTAAATATGATGTAGTGTCCTTCCTCATCTCTTATTATAGTCTTTGGTTTAAAATCTAATTTCTCTGATACAAGGATTGCCACCCCAGCTTTCTTTTGGTGTCCATGAGCCTGGTAAGTGGTTTTCCACCCCCTCGCTTTAAATCTGGAGGTGTCTTTGGGTCTAAGATGAGTCTCTTGCAGACAGCATATGGATGGGTCTTGTTTTTTAATCCAATCTGATAGCTTGTGTCTTTTGATTGGGGCATTTAGCCCATTTACACTCAGGGTAACTATTGAAAGATATGAATTTAGTGCCATTGTATTGCCTGTAAGGTGACTTACTGTACATTGTCTCTGTTCCTTTCTGGCCTATGTTGCTTTTAGGCTCTCTCTTTGCTTAGAGGACCCCTTTCAATATTTCTCGGAGGGCTGGTTTCATGTTTGCAAATTCCTTTAGTTTTTGTTTGTCCTGGAAGCTTTTGATCTCTCCTTCTATTTTCAATGACAGCCTAGCTGGATATAGTATTCTTGGCTGCATATTTTTCTCGTTTAGTGCCTTGAATATATCATGCCAGTCCTTTCTGGCCTGCCAGGTCTGTGGATAGGTCTGCTGCCAATCTAATGTTTCTATCATTTTAGGATATAGACCTCTTGTCCTGAGCTGCTTTCAGGATTGTCTCTTTGTCTCTGAGACTTATAAGTTTTTTTTTTAGATGTCGGGGTGTTGACCTATTTTTATTGATTTTGAGGGGGGTTGTCTGTGCCTCCTGGATTTTGTTGCCTGTTTCCTTCCCCAAATTAGGGAAGTTCTCTGCTATAATTTGCTCCAATATACCTTCTGCCCCTTTCTCTCTTTCTTTTTCTTCTGGGATCCCAATTATTCTCATATTGTTTCATCTTAAGGTATCACTTATCTCTTGAATTCTGCCCTCGTGATCCAGTAGTTGTTTATCTCTCTTTTTCTCAGCTACTTTATTCTCCATCATTTGGTCTTCTGTATCACTAAATAATTCTCTCTTCTGCCTTATTTATCCTAGCAATTAACATCTCCATTTTTTTATTGTACCTCATTATAGTCTTTTTGATTTCATCTTGGTTAGATTTTAGGTCTTTTATTTCTCCAGAAAAGGATTCTCTAGTATCTTCTATGCTTTTCTCAAGCCCAGCTAGTATCTTTATAATCGTCATTCTGAACTCTAGTTCTGACATCTTACTAATGTCTCTATTGATTAGGTCCATGGGAGTCGGTACTGCCTCTTGTTCTTTTTTTTGAGGTGAGTTTTTCTGTCTTGTCCTTTTGTCTGGAAGAGCATAGATGGATGAGAGAACAAGATGCTCAAAGGATCACAATGACCCCAGAAAAATATGCACTAAACAAATCAGAAGAGACCTGAAACCGAGGGGGGCGGGGGTTGGGGAAGAAAAAAAAAAAAAAAGAATATGATCAGTTTGGTGAATAGATCAGAGCCACAAAGTAGATTTTGCGTGTTTTTGGTCTGTTAGAAGAAACTGCCTCCCAAAATTTAAAAGAAAGAAAAACTTATATGTGTACAAAAATAAGGGTAAATATGATGAAGGGATGGAGTATGATTGTAAAGATGAAAATTAAAGGAGATTTTAAAAAAGGAATTGATAAGATAAGAATTTGGTTGAAAAAAGAACAACAACAACAACAACAACAACGAAAAGAGAATGTGATCCGGTGGGAGACTAGGATAAAATCATACACTAGATTTAGGGTGTATTTTGGTCTGTTAGAAGAAACTGTATCCCAAAATTTTAAAGGAAGAAAAACTTATACAAAAAATAAGGTTAAATGCAATGAAGGGATAGAATATGATTGTAAAAATGACAATTAAAAAAGATTTTAAAAAAAGGAATTGATAAGATGTTGGTTGAAAAAGAAAGAAGAAAAATTCAACTAAAGAAAAATAAAAAAAAAATAAAGAAAATTAAAAAAATTAACTTTGAAAGACTAAAGAATCATGGGAAAAGAGCCATGAATTCTATGTGCTGTATTCCCCTAGCGCTGGGGTTTTGCCCTTCTCATTGATTGGTAAACTTGGTCTTGGCTGTCTGTTCTTGCTGATCTTCTCGGGGAGGGGCCCACTGCAGGGTTTCTCAAATGTCTTCGCCTGAGGTGGAATTGCATCGCCCTTGCCAGGGGCCGGGCTAAGTAATCTGTTCGGGTGTGCCCTCTGTAGCTTTTGTTCCCTGAAAGCTTTCTGTACAGCTTTGGAGGATGAGAGTGAAAATGGCGGTCTCCCTATCTCTGGTCCAGGAGGAGCCAAAAGCTCTGGACCCCCACTCCTCAGTGAGCCCTCATAGAAAAGCAGTCAGTCACTCCTGACTCCCTGGTCTCTGGCTGCACTCCGTGCTCACCTGGCATGTGACAGTGCGTTTCTATCTCTGGTACATGACCTGTTTGAAGTCTCCAAACCCAGGAGATTCCTGTGTCAGGTTCCCGCGCCACTCCTCCTGGGGGAAGAAGGGGAGTCTCCCGGATCTGTGGCTTGTTGGGTCCCTGCTGGCAGAGCAGTGGCCTGACTGTGCCGCGGATCACAGTTTATGGCAAGCCCGAGCTGAGAGCCCACTCCTTGTCAACGTCTTTGTAGCCAGCTTCCCTGCTCCGAAACCTGGGAGCTCTGCCACACTCATGCACTGCCATTCTTTCTGTGACCCCGAGGGTCCTGAGACCACACTGTCCCAGCGAGGATTTCACCCCCCAACTTAGCCACTGGAGCGATGTCCCGCAGTGGAGCAGACTTGTAAAAGTTCCGATTTTGTTCTCTGCTGCTTTCTTTATCACTTTCTGGTAGCTGGCTGATGGAGGCTCTCTCCCCCCACAATCTGTATTCCCAAATATCATCTCAGATTCAGTTCTTTGCATATCCTACCTTCCAGAAAGTGGTCACTTTTCTGTTCATAGAATTGCTGCTATTTTTTCCTTCGATCTCCTGTTGAGTTTGTAGGTGTTTTGAATGGTTTGATAACTATGTAGCTGAATTCCTGGGACCAGACGAAATTTAGGTCCCCTACTCCTCCATCTTGCTCCTCCATTTACAAATGTTTTATCTTCTTGCTGGATTGACCCCTTTATCATTATGTAATGACTACTTTGTCTTTTATTACAGTCTTCATTTTAAAGTTTTTTTTTTTTTTTTTTTGGTCTAATGTCAGTATAGCTACTTCAGCTTTCTTTGGTTTCCATTTGCATGAAACATCTTTTTCTATCCCTTCACTTTCACTTTGTGTTGTTCTTATATCTGAAATGAGTCTTTTGTAGGTAGCATGTAGATGGATCTTGTGTGTGTGTTTTAATCCATTCAGCTTCTGTGTGTTGTTTGATTGGAGAATTTAGTCCGTGTACATTTAAAGTATTTATTGGTAGATGTGCTATGGTGAGCGCTGTGAATTGTGCAAGACTGTTGAATCACAGATCTGTACTTCTGAAACAAATAGTGCAATGTATGTTAAGAAAAAAAAAAGTTAGCAGGAGGGGAAGAATGAGGGAGAGTAAGTCGGAGGGGGAGATGAACCATGAGAGACGATGGACTCTGAAAAACAAACTGAGGGTTCTAGAGGGGAGGGGGGTGGGGGATGGGTTAGCCTGGTGATGGGTATTAAAGAGGGCATGTTCTGCGTGGAGCACTGGGTGTTATGCACAAACAATGAATCATGGAACACTACATCAAAAACTAATGATGTAATATATGGTGATTAACATAACGATAAAAAAAATTTAAAAAAAGGGAATAAAGTATTTATTGGTAGGTATGTACTTATTGCCATTTTGTTGTTTTTGGTCTTTGTATTTCCTCTCTGTTCCTTTCTTCTATTGTGGTTTGATTACTTTCTGTAATGTTATGTTAGATTCCTTTCCCATTATCTTTTTAGTATTTACTCTGGGTTTTTCCTTTGTGGTTACCATGAAGTTCATCTCTAATAGTCTCTCTATATAACAATATATTTTAAGTTGATACTAAATTTGAAAGCATTCTAAAACTCTACATTTTTACATCCTACCCTCCACATTTTATGCTTTTGATACCATATTTTACATTTTCTTATTTTGTGTATCCCATAACTAATTATTGTAGTTATGTGTATTCCTACCTCTTTTGTTTTATAAATTTTATAAACTTTATAAATAATCCACTTCCTCTGCTATATATTTACCTTTACCAGTGAGATTTTTACTTTCATATTTTTTCGTGTTACTAATTAGTGCCCATTATTTTCAGCTTAAACAAGTTCCTTTAACACTTTCTGTAATGCTGGCTTAGGATTGATGATCTCATTTAGCTTTTGTTTGTGTGGAAAATGTCTTCAGTTCTGAATGATAAGCTTGCTGGGTAGAGTATTCTTGGTTGGAAGATTTTCCTTTCAGTGCTTTGAATATATCAAAGCACTCCCCTTTGGCCTGCAAAGTTTCTGCTGAAAAGTCTGCTGATAGTCTTATAGGATTTCCCTTGTATATAACAGTTTTTCTCTTGCCACTTTTAACATTCTCTCCTTATCTTTAACTTTTGGCATTTTAATTTTTATGTGTCTTAGTGTGGGTCTCTTTGGGTTCATCTTCTTTGGAAGTCTCTGTGCTTCCTGGATATGGGTGTTTGTTTCCTAACCCAGGTTAGGGAAGTTTTCAGCTATTACTTCTTGGAATAAGTTTTCTGCCTCTCTCTTTCTTCTCCTTCTGGGAGCCCTATAATGCAAATTTTATTTCTCTTGATGTTGTCCCATTGACCCCTTAGGCTATGTTCATTTTTAAAAATTCTTTTTTCTTTTTGTTGCTCTGTTTTGGTTTATTCCACAATGTTGTCTTCCAGGTTACTGATTCTTTCCTCTGCTTTATCTAGTCTGCTATTGAACTCCTCTAATGAATTTTTCAGTTCAGTTTTTTATTCTTCAGTTCTGTGACATTTTTGGGTACCTTCTTATGTTTTCTGTCTCTTTGTTGAAGTTTCTGATGTGTACATCCTTTTTTTTCCCCAAGTTCAGTGAGCATCTTTAAGACCATTACTTTGAACTCTTTATCATAATTTATATTATAAATTACTTATCACCATTTCATTAAGGTTTTTTTCTGGGGTTCTATCTCTTTTGCTTGGAACATATTCCTCTCTCCTCATTTTCCTTGTCTCTCTGTATTTGTTTCTATGCATTCTATGTATTAGCTGAGACAGCTATATCTCTCCCTGTCTTGGAGGCCTTATGTAAGAGATGAACCTTATTGTTTAACCTTGCCCTGGCTCTTAATTGTCTCTTGAACTTTTGTGATTGTCTAAGCAAGTTGATTTTTATTTATCTATCTATCTATTTATTTATTTATTTATTTATTTATTTATTTAAGGTCTTAGTTATTGAGTGTATGCTGAGATTTGTGAGTATTCCAGGAAGAGGGATTTCGGTTAGCACTGAAATTATTTTCAGGCTAATTGGAAACTAGACCCTCAGACAGTAGCTTTTAAGGTATGCAAATGTATCAGTCCTGTAGGACTGCAGTTGTATGCCCTGCTGGCCTCCAGACCAAGCAATCAAGAAATGTTCTGTTCGTGAGAGATGCAAAACTGGAGGGCTTTGGATGGGTGTGTGGGCTCTTTTTTGGAGGAGAGTATTGATGAGCTGTAGCAAGGCCAGGTGAGGGCTTGGAGGTCGTGTCCCCAGCCTGTGTTCCCCAAGAGCACTTCCATCACCCTCAGATGTGTGGTAGATTTGAAGCCTGCAAATTTTATTTCTCTTGATGTTGTCTTATTGGCCTCTTAAGCTATGTTCATTTTTGGCTTTTGGCCAAAACTCCAAGTTAAATAGATAGGCCTTATTCACAGAAGGCTAGGGGATGTGTTTCAGTCTGCTGTCTATGTAGGGCCCAGGGGATGGTAGGTTGTCACAAACTGTTTCTTCAATTGTTTCAGACACATGGGGCCCAGAATGCAATCCCCTTTGGCCACCAGAGGCAGGTGGTCAAGGGGTGTCCCCTGTATGGGCTCTTAAGTATGGGCTGGCTTTGGCAGGACCATGGTGGAGCAGTGTAGGGGGGCAGGGTGCTTGCTTGGCCAGCTTGGCAGAGTGGAGCTGTGTGTGTGAGTTGTGGGAGGGGGAAGTCAAAAAGTGATTGATTTTTAACTATGATCAAGGCATCAAGCAATTTCTGATACTATTCTTATTTGGATAAATTGGTTAGAAATACCTCATCCTTTTGGGAACAGTTTTTTTTTATCTGTAACTGGGGACGGAGAAGGCTGACCTGCCTTCTGAATGTGTTGTATGCATTAATTAACTGTGTATGATTGAGTGGCATCCTCAAGATGAGCATGTAAATGCCAAGTGTTCTTACTGATAATAAAGCAGATACTTTCTTGATGGGGTTGTCATGAGGATTAATAATTTAATTGCGACAGAGTGCTCTGATATTCTTAGATGAAAAGTGCTATATAACTTTGAAGAGGAATATTATCAAATAGCTTCTGCTTTGGTTCTTGAGAGAGCAGTGCAAAATAAGGCAATGCTTATCTGCACATGCCTACCTAAATTTTTCTGCCTCTTTTTAGAACAGCAGGAATTTAGAAATGGGGTTCATGAAGGAGGCCTGTAACCAAGTAATTAGGAATTTGATTTTTGTTTTCTAGTAGGCTCCTAGAGTCACTTCAAGATGATTTCTTCAAAGTTGTCATTTGATATTGTAACTGGGAATTAACCCGTGCAAACACTTTTCTTTTGATGAGAACAAAATATAACTGCCCATGTGACTCTGTCATTTCCTGTGTTCCAACCACACTGGCTTCCTTGCTTTTCTTTCTACTTGCTAAGCTCTTTTATTTTCGCTCATGACTTTTGCATTGTTATTTCTAGCTTTTCAGAGGGCTGAGCATAGTCACTTTCATCCCCCTCCTGAAAGAAGTCACACTCTCAGGACTCCCCCTTGTCCCTAGATCCATTCCTTTCTGTCACACCAACTTTTTTGATTGTCATTAGTACTTACTGATATAAATCAGTTTGTGTTTTTATTGACCTGTTTAAGGATCTACTGTTTTCCTCCCCTAAAACAATTAAATGTGTGGAAGTGGATTTTATTTATTTATTCCCTGCTTTTTTGCCAGTTTCTAGCACATACTGATTGTTCAGTGGAGTTTGTTGAATTTTTTTGTCTTGAACAAAATTGTCCAACCTGGTCATCAGTAAATTAGGATAACTTTGAGCTGTGTATAATAGAGGCTTGGGGTGAAAAACTGAAACTTCCTCTTAGCAAATTTCTCTAAACCCGTGAATATCAAAACAGTTAGATATTAGAATAATAGATGATACAGAATGCAATAACTGGAGACTTAAAATCCCTTACCTAACTTAAATTGTATTTTTGACATTTCCTTTTCTCTGCACTTGATTTTGTGATTCTATACTTTGGGACTTTTAGTCTTTGAGAAATGCAAAAATTAGGTATATTAATGTCCTAGATCAGATGTCAGTCTGTAAATTAAGGCCTGCCACCAGCTGCCTGTTTTTGTGAATAAAGTTTTATCGGAACATGGTGGTGTTCCTTCTTCCTGTATTTTCTATATCTGTTTTTGCACAGTGGCAGAATTGAGCCAACAAAGTCAAAAATACTTACCTTACAGGAAAGTGCTCACCCCTTTCCTAGAGTATTGTTTTCTCACCTCTTCTTTATTGAAATATATTTGACATATAGCATCATGTAAATTTAAGAGGTGCATGTTAGGGGCACCTGGGTGGCTCAGTCGGTTAAGCTTCTGACTCTTGATTTCAGCTCAGGTCATGATCTCAGTGTCTTGAGGCTCCATGCTGGGTGAGTGCTTACTTGGGATTCTCTCTCTCCCTCTGCCCCTCCCTCCCTGCTTGCAACTCTCTCTCTCGCTCTCAAAAAATAGGTGCATGTTAATTTGATACATTTATTTATTATATGATTGTCACTGTAGTAATAATTTTACCAACTCTTTGAGAGCTACAAAAATTACAGGAACTTTGAAGTATGTACATTGATCCAAGGAATTGTTAGTGGCAGGTTCTGTTCTAAGGAGTTTTACGCTATAATTTTCTACTCTTTTAAGAAAAAGTTGGTAAACAAACATAGAAAAAAAAAAAAAGCTAAAAAGCCAGAAAAGCCTCTTTAAAATATCCTCAGGCAAAACTTGGAGAGTTTCATTCCGAAGGGAGCTTTGTTGGAATAAATGAAATACTGTATTGTTTGTGCTTTTATGCCAACTTTTATTTATAGGAAGGAGGTTATTTTATCAGCATGCAGATTGGAGTCTCCTGTTTTAGACGGGAGAATTGGAACGAGAGAGAAGGGAAAAGATGGGATGACTTTTAACAACAAAGCAAGTTGTTAATTATAAGAAAAATGATTGTCATTGTGTGTCTACTCTGTAAGCCATGGATTGTGTTAGGTGCCTCCACGCACCATGTCTTATTGTTGCAGTGACCTCCAGGGCAGAAACGAGTAGCTCTGTTGTACAGATACATGTTCTAGGGCTCAGAGGACTGCAGCAACTGGCTCAGGGTCCCCTATGTGATCCGAGGTGGCCTAGAATTAGAATTCATGTCTATTTGCTCTTCCCTAGGAGAGCGGCAGTTAGAGAACTAGGGGCTGCACTTTAAAAACAGCAAAGGCAATGTTGTACACTTTCATGTACGACAAATATACACGATTTTATTTGTCAGTTATGCCTCAGTAAAGCCGGAGGAAACATATATGCGTCCATACATATTGGGAAGGCAGAGCTCCTTCTACAAAGAAAATGTTAATTCTCATGTCCTTTCCTTACTAGGCTCTCAGTACAGTGCCTGGGATCAGCAGGCCACTTACTGAGCTGCTTTGACTGGAAGCGAGGCAGGCGAAGCACCTTTCCCACACTGACTCCCACATCTTTCCTTTGGAGGAGTCAGGTGCTGCTTTGATAGATGTGGGGAAAGAACCAGAAGAAAGTGCTCTCTCTGGCTCTTACCTGTTAATTTGAAATGCCTTCAGCGAAGTCAGCTACCTGCCAGTTTTTAAAGCGAAACACTTTCCTTTGCATTTTCTTTGCAAAAGCAGCTTTTGAGAAAAAGTCTCCTTTTAAACATTCCATGACTTTGGTCAAAGAGCTGGGAACCTGGTATTAAAGATTTCAGCACTGTCAGAAGCTTCTACCAATGAGAGTGCTCCTGTCATTCACACTGGGGCTTGCTCAATATTTCTCGTGTTCCTTGCTTTCACCCTGACAGCTCCTAAGTCTTGGGGGATGAGGGGATCTTTCTTTATCTTTTTATTTCCTCTCCAAAGTGTGTATATTTATGGGGAGACTACTGAGTGGGGGGTGGGGGATGGGGAGAAGGTTAGAGAGAATAGGTAAAGGAAAAGAACAAGGCTGAACAATTTTTGTGCCTTTCTTGTTACTCCTGACAAAATTTTAAATAAGAATATTGGCCATTTGTTCAGCCTTCCCCCCGCCCCACTAGTATTTAAAAGCATTCAATTAAGATTTTCTAGTGTGTCCAATGAGTTAAACTGTCCTATGGTATTAGAAAAATATTACATATATAAATAAAATACGTCAAAGCATTAAAAAGCTATTACACACACTGAACATAAAATGGCAGAATAATGATGGATCCCACCATGCAGGAAACATATTCAAAAATATTATCTTCCTGGTAATGAAATGCCATCCGTTTCATTTTAAGCTAAATACGTTAGACATATCAGTGGAGTCTGTGCTGACACAGCAGTGAGTTGAAATTGAAAATCTGAAATTATATATATGATTGGACACAGTGTTAAAGTAATTTATAGGAAAAACCACGAATGTGCTGGGTCTGCACCTTCTGGTGAACTCATTTTATAGAATCAGATAGAGGAAAACTCTACCATTTCTAATGCGCAGTTAGAATGGCAGCCCGCCAGGGCCCCAATATATTCAGTATGAAAAGGGAGAAGAAAGAGACGGGGGTGGGGTCGCGGGAGGGGATGGGGGTACAGGAGCAGCCGGGGGGGGGGCGATGGGGTGGGGGGAAAGAGACCGGGAAGAAGCAGGACCTCGGAGGCTTGCTTCAAATTACAGCAATTCTGCATAAGCCATCAAGAAAATGGCATTCGTTTTCATTGCTCTGACCTAATGGCATAGGGTGACTGTGGGAGCTGTATTAGCTATCAAGACAAGTGGGAGATAACAGGAGAGCCCGTGCAGGGACAGGTTTCAGCGAGGCTGTGGCTGGGTGCTCTGTGACACCACCTGGTGAGGTGATAGTCAGGCCTCTGGTGGCGATCATCTGACCCTGGAGGTTCAGGAGGACCCAGAGTGCTGACAGGGAAGGAGGCGATGGATGGCACTCACAGACCTGCTCAAATCGCCTGTCAGTCTGGCGGCTCTCACTTTCTGACCCACTTTCTTCTTTCTTTCTTTCTTTTTTTTTTTTTTCCCCCAGTGTTGTGCATGTTTGGCCACAAAGTGCAGTGGGAAATGGGGTAAGCTGGGGACGAGGAGGAAAACAAGACTGTGCTTTTGTGTGGAGATGTGTGACGAATTGGTACCCTGATGTGCTTTTCGTCTTTCATTTATATCCATAATCTTGCTTGAAATGTGAATTATTTATTCATACCGGGCTGGTCTCCTCCCGGAACACTAGGGAGCCACTGCTGTGCATTTTCATTTGGTGGCTGTGCTGGCCGAGGCAGAGGTGGTCTGGTTTCTCCAGAAGGGTCCTTTCTCACCCTCTCTGAGTTTTAGAAGAAAGAAAGGGTTGAACAGGAATGAAAGAAGGCAGGATGTTTTTCGGCCTATAGCGGAAGGCTACCTCTAAGGCAGGAGATGCAGAGTGGAGACAGAAGTGTTGATGCCCTCAGGTGAAATAAAATGCCACCACACCCCCCGGTTATCTCACTGTCCCCGCTCACCAAATCGCTCCGAGATTTTGGAAGTCCGGCATAACTGGAAGAGTGAGGAAAAAAAGATGTAGAATGTATGTGGACTTTTTCTTTCTAAGCCCTCAGGGTGTTCCCTATTTATTTATTTATTTATTTATTTATTTATTTATTTTTATTTTAAAAGATTTTATTTATTTATTTGAGAGATAGAGAGCACGAGAGGGAAGAGGGAGCACTCAGAGGGAGAAGCAGACTCCCTGCCAAGCAGGGAGCCTGATGTGGGACTCGATCCCAGGACTCCAGGATCATGACCTGAGCAGAAGGCAGTTGCTTAACCAACGGAGCCACCCAGGCGCCCCCCTATTTATTTTAATAGCACTAGTGGCTGGCTTCTGGGGATTTACTCTGTGGCAGCCCCTGGGCTCATAAGCATGACCTCCCAGCCTCATGACCGAGGGGCTGCTGTGCTTCCCATTTGGGTTTATAGAGGTCAGTGGACCTTATCCAAGGAAAGAAGGGATGATGAGTACCCCGGATTACAGACTCTAAACTCCTCACAGTCTTGGTGAGACACAGCATCTGCCCAGGTTCATTTCAATAATTGTGGATGAATGGAGAGGTTAAATGACTTGTATCAAAGCAGCCTTTCCTGAACCTTTTCTGAATCCTCCACCTAGCTCAGCTGTCTCTTTGAGTATCCCGTGCCTTTCTTGATAGCATTTACCATGGGTTGTAGTTTGTATTTATGTGTGCTTATTAATGTCTGCACTAGACAGTAAGTTCCCGAATACGGTAGCTGCTGTATCTCTAGGACTCAGGACAGTGGCTGGCACTCAGCAGGTACTCATTAAATCTTGGTTAGATAAATGGATGGTTGGATGGGGAGATGCATTTTCATTGATAATCCGTATTAGAGCTGGGGCTGGAGACTTACAGGTCATCCCCTAGATTACTTGTCATTTTTCAGTTGTGCCTGTAGTTATAGCTGTCCTCTCTGGAAAAAGAATCAACATTGATAAAATCAGAGAATTTAGAAATTGTAGGAAGCCCAACGGCATATCTAGTCCACCACTGTCTCTAGTGCTGAATAACTCCTAGCCATTAGGTTTATGCTTTGATCCATCCTGAGGTGGAAGCTCACTGTGTCACAAGACAGCCTGTTCCATTGCTTCATAGCAATGGTTTGTAATGGCATTTTTGTATGAAGAATCAAATCTCTTTCTGCAAAAGTGTCATCATATTGGTCTTTGCTTCTCTAAAGCTCCACACATCAGGCCCTTTTACACCTACAAGGACAGCCCTTTAGATGTGTGAAGATAGCTCTCCTGTTTTACACCTGCATCTCTTTTGCAGGCTATATCTACCCAATTCTTTCAGCCTCGCCTTATGTGTTTCTGGGCTTAACACCATCCTGGTCTTCCTGAATAGGCAGTGTCCCCCTTTAAAATATTTAACACAATTAAAATATTGAGCGTCACATCCCAAATGTGATTGAATCTTTCTATGATTATTGCTTTTTGTCATCTGAACATCCTAATGTGATGCAGTCTTATATTAAGTTAAATTTCATAGCAGCCAGACCAGAGTGTCGAGCCATGTTACATTTATGGCCAGCTAAAACTTATTTGTTCAATTCATTCATTCACTCAGCAAATACTTCTTGGGCCAATACTATATACTGGCCAATGGTAATAAGATGAATGAGACATCATTCCTGCTGCCAGCTAAGGACCTGCCAATCTATTGGATAAGGCATATATGTTAATAATTATTGCATTCTTTAATCATAAGATGCATATTTTAAAGTGTTTCATCACTTTGATTTTATGTTTATAAGTCATTGGTACTTTTACAAACATGGCTTTATAACTGAGGGAATATGGCAGTTGCAATATTATAAACAAGTCTAAGAGCAGTATGAGCCAGGGAAAGATGTGCTACAAAGGAATGATGAGCATCTTTGCTCGGGATGCACAAAGCTTCACAGAAGAGAAAACCTGTGTTTTCAGGCCTGATGGCTGAGCCATGGTTTGCCACTCTTGTGAGGAGGGAGCAGAGTAAGAGGGGAATGTGACTGCCAAGCTAGGCAGAGAAGCTGGGTAGTCCTTTCTTGTGTGAGCAACAGGAGAAAGACTGGGCCTCACTGTTGAGAAAACTTTCCCCACAAGAAAGATGATGGTGGATGTCATAGAGAAGCATATCTAATTGCTGTAAATGTTCACATGTGAAAAAGAAAAGGGGGAAGCTACTTGGAATTTTAAGAAGAGAAATCTGGAAAGAGATCGTGAATTTGCATCAAGGGCAGTATGTGCAGTATACCACCAAAGGAAGGTAGGATTTCAGAGAAGTTGGGAGGCGTGTATTCCAGGGGGGAGGAAAATCAGCTTGAGCAAAGACCTAGAGGTGGGAGAGACCACAGAAAGTGTAAGCAGTCGTAAGCAGTCAGATTTGAATGGGGCTTAGCATTCGGACAGGGAATTGGGAAGTGGTAACTTGGAACATATGGGAGAGACCTGAGTATCCATAGTCTCTACCAGGTCTGAGTACGTGACAGTACACCATGCTTGGGCTCAGATACCTTGAGTTCACTCTGGAATACATGGTGAGGGATAGGCTGATTCTTCAGTCTTGGTGTTAGTTTGTTATAAACAGAAACAAAGGGAATTACTGAGGGTTCCCTTTACCAGAAGTCAAGGAGCTGGGAGTGGATGTAGGGGAGGGAAATATATCATCAGCAATTTTGATTTGAGCTCCAGCAAGTTCTTGCCTGGTGCCGTTTCTCATCCGGGGGCTTCAGTATAAGGCCCTACTTTTGGCATGAGTTTATTTCCATGATTCCCAGTTTCAACACATTTTTTCCCCCCTGCTAAGTAGAGTACTCAATTCTGTCCTTACAGTTGCCTTTGTAAAGTACTGAGCCTTTCATTTAATTTAATTGTGTTGGCTTTGTTCAGATATTCCATCCTGTCAAGATCTCTTTGGATCTTGAACCTTTTATTCAGCATATCACTTCTCTCTCCATTGCTATTGAAAATTTTATAATTGTGTTTTGCATCTTTATCCAAATCTGTGATAACTAAGTTTCAAAAAAGACAGAACCAAGGAGAGAACTCTGTAGCACTCAACTAGAGATGTGGCTGGACCTTGACACTGTCGGTGAATATGAGTGTTTGAGTGTTCTCATCCTCCACAAAGTCACCATCATGGAGTCCTTCTAAAATGTTTTGTTGACATCAAGACAAACTATATTCATGACAAGCTTCTAAACACCTTTGAAATTCTATCAAGAAGGAAATGGGGTTCATGTGGCTTGGAGATATGGTTGAAAATTATTCTGCAAGATAAGCCCTCCCAGAAAAATTCTCTTTGATCTAGCTTCTCATGCTGTCACCCATATGAATTCCTTTCTGTGAAGTCTCAAAAGCCCCAGTTGCCCATCCTCTCTATGGCTGAACTTTGATGAAATGTGCCCCCTGGTCCTTAGCTGTCTAGAAAGTCATTCAACATTGCCGGAAGTGGAAGGGGAGGTCCTTCCTGGGAAAGCAGAATCTAATTTCCATTTTAGCTCTGCTTTTCCTTAAGTAACCAATACCAGTTCTTCATGTGTTATTGACTAAATTGTGTCCTCCCCCCTCTGAAATTCATAACTGAAGCCCTCTCAATTTGACTGGGTTTAGAGATAGGTCTTTTGAGAAGATAATTTAAAGTTAAACGAGGGCGTATGGATGGAGTCCTCGTCCATTCGCACTGGTCTTCTTTTAAGAAGAGGAAGAGATACCAGAGAAAGAACTCTCTCCACATACACACAGAATAGAGGCCACATGAGGACACAGCAAGAAGTCTGCCATCTGCAAGCCAAGGAGAGAGACCCCAGAAACTAGACCTGTTGGCACCTTGATCTTAGACTTCTAGCCTCCAGAACTGTGAAAAAATAAATTTCTATTTAAGTCACCCAGTCTGTGGTATTTTGTTATGGTAGCTCTAGCCAACTAAGACACATATTACTATTTAAATGTTAAATACCACCCCCTCCCACCCCCAAAAAACTAATCTTGCTTTAAAAACTGCTTTTGGGGGAGAAAAGTCGTCATTTTAAGAGTATGCACTATTTAAGACACATTTTTACTGCAAATATATTAAAATGTGAAAAAAAAACCCTCTTAAAATTGTATGTACATAATGGTTCTGCATTTGTGCACACTCACATGCATATTCATATTTGGGAATACCTTGATTCAGAGAAATGGAGTGTTAAGCTGCCTCTCATTTTTTTTTAACATCTAATATTTTGTTGTGGCATTAATTATAGTGAGTTTCTTTCCAGTTAGCAATCACCAACCAGGCAGAAAGATCATTAAAAGTTGTTGAGAGTCTTGGCAGATTTGCATCTTGTAAATCACCTCAGGACGATTACCTCATTCTCCCCTAAGTGACAAAGTCTATGAGAAGATACATGTGTAGAAGGAAATACTATTCGTTCCTGGTTTCCAGAAACACATTTTTGTCTGGAGCTCAAGAATTTCAGAGAACACTGTTGCTCTGTGACAGAGGTCCCCTTGAATCTCTCTGGTTACTCTCCAGTCCTGGGCCTCGGAGTTGTCTTTCTCTTTTTTAGCTGCCTCTCATCAAGGGAGCGTTGTGGGGTTAGGTAGTGTGATTTTCCATTACTGCCGTAACAAATTTTCACACACTGGAAAGCTTTATACAATGCCCATTTATTACTGCACAGTTGAGCTGACTCACAGTGGCCCAAGTGGGTCTTTTGCTTAGAGTCTCACAAGGTGAAACTTCATTTTTGGAAACTCTGAGAATGAGTCTACTTCTAAGCTTATTCAGGTAGCCAGCTGAATGCACCTCCCTGTGGTTGTAGGACTGAGGTGCTGGTTTCCTTGCTGACTGTCACTTGGGGACTGGTCTCTCCACCAGAGGCTGCTTGCTTTCCAAGTGGCTTCCCTCCAGCAGTGGTGGATCAAGTCTCTCTCATTCTATAAACTAGACTTCCTTTTCTATATCCAGCTGGAGAATATTCTTGGCTTTTAAGGTCTCACTTGATTTGATCGGACCCACATGGATAATCCAGGCAATTCTCCTTAAGTTCTGTTACCTAATTACATCTACAATGTCCCATTTGCTATGTGAAGTTAAGGCATGAACATTTTTTGGGGGGTACCATTATTCTGCCTACTATGATAGGTTTCTAACTTTAATCTTCCCCAGATTTATTCTTTACTCAGAATCTTAGAAAGGCTATAGTATGTTTTCAAAATCCTTTAAGGCCATGTAGCTGCATGGGAGACATTCATTTAACAAGTACACACTGGACCCCTATGATGTGTCAGACATTGTGCTACACCAGTAAATTGTGGGGAACAAGTTAGAGTACCTGTCCTTTGGGGGCTTTCATTCTTTTTTTAAAAAAGTAAACATTATTATAGTTATTTTGAGTACTTAGAAAGCAAACAAATGTACCAGAGAGACCCACAGAGAGCACTTGAAGGTAATGTAAAGTGTTCTTTGAGAAGGTGACTTTTCACCTAAGATGAAAAGTGGGAGAAGGAGTTAACCCCGTTGAAGTATGGACTTAGGGTGTATGAGGAAGAGGGTAGGGCATGTGTAAATAACACTTGCTCACATACATTAAGTTACTTAATTCTTTCAACAATTGTATGTGTTGGGCACTATTATTATTCCCGTTTTTCTAAGCAGACACTAAAAGATTTAGGTTCAAATTACTTGAGAAGTCATCCCAGGCGGTAATATGAGGGAGTAGGGGAGTGAGACAAGGAAGGGAAGAAAACAAACGTACATTGGTGAGCAAACGATTGCTTTGGGCAGCCTCACCGCCAGAGATGCTAATTCAGTTGGTTTACGTGGACTCCCAAGCCTTATAAAAAAGTTGTGATAACACTACATTTTTATGTGTTTAAGCCATAAAAAGTCAGGTGATTTTGCTACTTGAACACATTTCTAGCTAATAACATTGTATGTATATGTGAATGCACAAATAAGCAATTAGTAATGTTGAATAAGTATGGCAACAGAGGGATGTGCTCGCCTTTTGCTAAGATCATCCTGTCAATGCCTTCTGCTCTCCAGGGCTGCAGTCTTTCCCCTTCTAGTCTGTGCCCCATGTAGGCCCCAGAGGGATCATTTTCTAACACACAGACCTGACTGTGTCCATGCCCTGTTTGTGGGGAGCTCATCTGATCTTAACTGGGATACTCCCTCTTTACTTGATCAACTGCTGCTCATCATCAAGATCTATTTTTAGTGGCACTTCCTTTGCAAAGTCTTTTCTAAGACTACATAATATAACAAACATCTGAGTTCCTCTTGGGTCCCAGAACTTAGAACATCAGTCATTTTTAAAAGCTGGCTAGGTGATTCTGACATGTAGCTACAACTAAGACTCAGTGTGTTACAAGCACAGAGGGAGATGACTAGCAAAGATAAGGAATCCATGCAGCATCACATCCTATCAGAATAAGAAAAAAGGAGATCAAGGAGAAGGTGAGGTAGAACCCATTAAGGACAGCAACCTAACAGGAAGAAGAAAAGCAGAGTAAGGAGGGTTTCTTTTCTTTCTTTCTTTCTTTCTTTTTTTTTTTTTTTTAAGATTTTATTTATTTGTAAGGGGGAGAGAGAGCACAAGTAGGGGGAAGCGGCAGGCAGAGGGAGAAGCAGGTTCCCCGCGGAGCAGGGAGCCTGATATGGGACTCGATCCCAGGACCTGAGCCGAAGGCAGACTCTTAACGACTGAGCCACCCAGGTGTCCCGGGGGGGGTTTCTTTTCTGAGTGTGATTGTGATGCTTCTAAAAAGATCCTGGTAGGTGAGGACCACTGGAGCAATAAGACCGTGTTTCTGAAAGGAAAAGGAAGAATGAATTAGGCAAGTTCATTGTGTAGGTAAGACACGAAGCATAAAAAGGAAAACCTTAAAGCAGGTTGTTTCTGGGTGAAAGTTTTCTTAACTGAGGATTGATTGAGGGTTGAATAACATGAGTTAATAATTTGGAATTTTTAAAAAATTTAGGACCAATTTGGGAATAGTTGCAAAGGGAAATGGCACACATTGCGGCCAAGATTCTCTAGTGACCCTGCCAGACAGAGACCGGCACCGCTTGCCGACTGTCCACATGCCTCTCATTTTCCTGTCCTTTTGTTTTAGTCCCTTTGTCTTGATGTGGCATGAAACCCTCTGGTTCTCTTTTTTCCCCACCTGGCGTTGAGATAGCGGAACCTCCATTTGTGTAGACCCCTGAGCAACCCTGTGGAGCAGACCTCTACCCCCAAAATACCATGAGTGAGAACTAAACATTTGTTGCATTAAACTGCTGAAGTTTAGGGGTTAACTTGTTAATACCGACAACTCCGCTTATCCTGAACAGTCCAGTTTGGTGTAAGAGGAAACAAAACCACGTTGGAAGAGGACAATGTGGTTTGATGAAATGGGATTGAATTTAACAGCTTCTCCAAATAAGATCTTGGCAAAAATCAAGTAATTTTAGTAGTGGAACATAGTTGTTAAAAGGAATTATGATAAAGGAGACTGAACACTTTAGCTGGCTTTTGGAACACCCATTTTGATCTCCCTGCAAAGAGGAAGGAGATATTAAATTCTATCAGGTAGTAATTCACATGGGTACTGTAAACTCAAGCATTTGTAGGATCCTTGAAACAATCACTAAATACATTCAGTAAGAGCTTACTGTGTGTAGATCAATGAAGTAGGTACTATGGGAAGATGTAGAAACATTGTGAGGTATAATCCCTAACCTTGACTATTTTTTAGCGTAGACAGGCAGACAGAGCTGACACTGGCAAATGGGATCAGGATGTAGGGGCTGGAAGGGGTGTAACTGGGAAAACTTATTAGGTATGAGTTTTAATGTCTGATTTTGAATGTCTAAGGGCATAAAAGCTAAAAGGAAAACGGCATATATGAAGAAAGGCTGGAATCAAGAATAAACAACATTGGGGACTTTTAAAAAGCTTTACAAGTCAAGACCTGTGGTCTGTAAATTCTACGTAGAGAATTCTGTTCCACGATCACATTTTGCAACACAATTTGTCACCGGGTTTTTAAGATGGAAAGAAAATACATATATTCTTTATCAAATTAAGACAAACTTGGTACTAAGGAAAATATACTGAATCTCTAATTCGGTATGTGAAAGTGGAGTTCATATGTTGAGGAGATGCCTTCTTTGGAAGTTAAAATGGAATTATAAATTACTTGGTATATTTATTTCTCCCTTCTTGATTTTTTTTTTTTGGTCAACACAAATATAATTCTTGATATTAATTCATTTTAGTATAATTGATTCTTTTTCTATACCATTGTAAAGCCTTAAAAAACGTTGTTTTAATCCTGTACCCAAAATGTGCTCATAAAATGGGAAGATGATAATGCAGTGGTTCTAAATTAATCCTTATCCTGCTGATAGCCGCAAAGTGAAGCACCCCTTAATTCCTAATAGCATTTGTTTTGTAAGATTACTTTTACTAGGTGGTTAGGACAAAGACTGAATTATTAGAAGTGGTGGTAATTTATTACTATATTTAAGTTTATTGTTTGTTGAATATATTCTAGATTCTGCTAGAACTAGGGACTTCAAATGTAGTGTTGGTCGAGTATTCTTTATAATTTTGGAGTATGTATCTTTTTTAAGAAAGATTTATTTATTTTAGAGAGAGAGAGAGCAAATGGAGAGGAGGGGCAGAGGGAGAGGGAGAAAGAGTCCCAAGCAGACTGTGCATGGAGTGTAGCACCTGACGTGGGATGTGGAGCTCAGTCTCACGACCCCTAATATCACGACCTGAACTGAAACTGAGAGTTGGATGCCTAACGTGCTGTGCCACCCAGGTGCCCCTGGAGTATGTATCTTTTAATGTCAGGCTAATTAAACCTCCAAAATAGGTAAAGACAAAATGTATAAAAGTCAGAACCCTCATTTTAATTGCTGTATTATATTTTATTTTATGGAGCTACCATCATTTACATTCCTCATACAAAGTATAAAAATCAGAAAGAAAATACTGCAGCCATCTCTTCTAAAATAAACTTATGTTTGTGTGTGTGTATATATATATATATTAATTTTTACATGTTATGTAGCTATTCACAAGGGAACCGTCATTTATATTTTTTTTTCCTTCTCTCTTCCGGATTTTACAATGAACAGGAATACTTTTTAAAGAAGTTTATTATCCCTTCTATATTTTTTTGTAAATATATGAAAAATTAAAGGCAGTTTAAAAAAATAAAAACCCATAATCTGATCACCATAATGCCGTTATTATGATTTTTATAGTATTGCATTCCATTTGCCATCAAACTGTGTATATATTTGACAGAAATGCCATAAAATTGCATCCGTACATTTTTGAATAAGCATTATATTCATACAATACAAAAATCAAAAGATATGAAGGATTTACAATAAAAAGTACATATATAGAGTTTTTTTTGCATAATTAGTATATTTTTCTATATCTTAATATAAGGCTGCCTCATTCTTTTTAATGGCAGCATGGTGTTACCAGATTCCCTCTTGATGGGTATTTGGGTTGTTTCTAAATTTGTTAATGCTACAGTGAATATTCTAGTATCTATGTTATTTTGCATACTTGTGACTATAGCTCTAGTCTAGTTTTGCAGATGTGGAATCTCTGGGTCTTAATAGGTATTTTAAAAATTCTGGAAGATACTGCTAAATTGTACTCCACAGAGGCTGTGCCATCTTACAAGGAATGTGTGAAGGATTCAGTTTCCCCACACTCTAATGAAACTTTGTATTATCAAACTGATCTGTCAGTTTTTGTTTTTGTTTTAGATTTTATCTCTTCATTTGAAAGGGAGGGAGAGAAAGCACAAGCAGGGGGAGGGGCAGAGGCAGAGGGAGAAGCAGACTCCCCGCTGAGCTGGGAGCCTGACATGGGGCTCTGTCCCAGAACCTGGAGATCATGACCCGAGCCCAAGGCAGATGCTTAACCATCTGAGCCACCCAGATGCCCCCTGATCTGTTTTGAGAGATTAAAGATTAGATCTATTTTTTATGTGTATTTATATGATTATGTGTACAAATTTTCATGTATTATTTATATTATAATGAATGAAGCTTAGCATCTCATACTATTTTTTTTAAGTTTTCTTTATTAGGTAATCTCTACACACCATGTGGGGCTCAAACTCATGATCCCAAGATCAAGAGTCACATGCTCTTCCTACTGAGCCAGCCAGGCACCACTAGCATCTCATACTTTTAATGGACATTTTTATTTCCTTTTTTGTGGGAACTGTTGGTCACATTTTCCCTATTTTTCTATTGAGGTATCTTTATCTTATTGATTTTAGGAATTTTTAGAATATTAAACACATCCCTTTTCCATTTAAAAAATTTCTTTTTGCCCACCATGTAGAAATGTTCTGTTTTATATTTCCTAATTTATCAGTATTATTTTTTATGGTCTTCTCGGTTTTGTATCTGACTTAAAAAGATCTCTTCCAATTCTGAGATTAAAAAATATTTAATATGTTTTTATTTAATTTTATTTATTTGCAATGTTGATTATTCTGGAATTTATTTTGGCATAAGGTATAAGGAAAAGGCCTAACGACTTTTTTCTCAGATGGCTAATTATCAAGTATTATTGAGTAATAGCCTTTCCTCTATTGATTTTTAATTCTCTTTATCATGTAAAATTTTACAATTAAAAAATGAAATAAAATTTTGAGAAAATATGAAGTAAACATTTTTAATCCCTAGAAGAATAATTCTAAGAATTAATTCTAAGTTAATTTTAAAACAATGTACATCATTTTAAGATAAAGTGAACTGATAGGCTAGATACAAATTATGATCAAGGAATATTTTATCTGCCTTTTCCAAGTGCTGGTGTGCTGACTCATGCTGGGTTAGCTACACAAGAATCACCTGAGTAACTTAAAAATGGCAAGAGGGAATTCTGTGTAGGGTGGGCTGCAGGCATTTCCGGTTTTTCCAACTGTCCATAGATGATTTTGATAGTACAGCCAGATTTAGAAAACATTGGTTCACATAGTCACAGAATCTTATTTATTCTATTTCTGTTATGCCTACCATATATAAAACTCAGGATTTTCTTTAGGAAAAGGTATCAAATTCATAGAATTTACAACTCCAGTATGCATACATGTCTAGTGTCCACTCCTGAAAGCACAGGACTTTCCCAATTCTTCTGTCCTCTGAATAGCAGAGTTAGCAGTATGCCTTAGCAGGTGTTTTTATTCCCTCTTGTCCCGTGCTCTGTATCCATGTTGACTGGGCTGGGCTTAGGTCCAGCCCTCTCCAACACGCCCTGTTTCTCCTCTCTGGCCCTTTCTTGGGCAGTAGCCAAAAGAACAATCCTGCTCAGCTTCTCTCCTTTCCCCCAAGAACCTAAAAAAGAACAAGTATGAAACCAGAAAATGGTAATTTTTACTATAAAAGCTTATTAATTATTAATGTCCTCCATGTTTGAAATGATTTAGTCAGTCAGAAAGCAGTATTTAATATATAATCAGTTCATATTTGCACTGTATGAAACAAATTTGTACATAAAAACAAGACATACAACATTCTAATGAGAATTTCTTTCACTAAGAGGAGGCTTTCATAAGATGACTGTTACTGATCTGTCCACCCTTATCTGTAAGTCTTCCCATCCACATCACATCTTTTGTCATCCAACTGTCGTACACTCTTCTGTTTCCAGAGAATTTCAGGCTTGCATTCCTATGTGCCTTTGAATTTGCTCTTCTTTCTGCCTAATATACTAGTCTTAGCCCGCACTTTGATCATGATGAAATAACTATCTGAAAATGATATTTCTGTAGTAATATTGAGTTTATTATGCTGTACTTACTTGTTTATATATTCTTATCTGCTAGAGTATGAGTGGGCTTTGCTCTGGCAATTGGTAAAAGAATGTCACCCATTGAAACATGTAGTGTAAATTGGAGCTGTAGGGTGGGCTGATCCACATCCAAAAATAAAGTACATTTCACTTAATGGTAAAGGAGAAGCCTGTTAGACTCCAGGTGTGTGTGTGTGTGTGTGTGTGTGTGTGTGTGTGTGTGTGTGTGTGACATATTGGTTAAACCTATGCTTCCCCATCCTACCATACTGATAAATTAACTAAAAGTAGTCCTTAGGCTGCTTTATCCCTAGAATGCCAGTATTGAATGAATGAATGCAAGTATTTTTTCATAATCCAGGCTACAAGTATTTCCACTTAAGATGAATTTACCCTAAAAATGCTTAAGAACAATCCATCATGAGTTAGGGTGAGCAGACAAAAGAAAGTTTGGCAGGCCAAATTTTGAGATTAAATAATGTGAAGCTTTATAATTAGTATCTTTTAAGTGGCTAACAAAGAAAAAGAAAGACGAAGAACTATAAGAAAAAATAAGCAAAATGATGCCAAAGCAGATTTGAGTAAAAAAATTAAATTGAACTAGAAATGAAAACATTGGGAAATTTGAAATTAAAATTCATTTGGGAGATTAAATATCCAATTAGATACAACTGAAGAGAAAATTGTAAACTAGAAGATGGCTATAAGAAAAATACCCAGGGTTTAACACAGTGAGTGAGATAGAGGTGGGAGACATGAGGATAGAATTATATATGCCATGTTCTCTTAATAAATGAATTTGGGGGCACCTGGGTGGCTAGTTGGTTAAGCGTCCAACTCTTGATTTCAGCTCAGATCATGATCTTAAGGTTGTGGGATCGAGCCCCACATTGGGCTCCCTGCTGAGTGTGGAGCCTGCTTAAGATTCTCTCTCTCTCTGTCCTCCCTCCCCCTGCCCCACCCCGCTCGTGCTTGTTCTTTCTCTCCAAAAAAAAAAAAAAGTGAATTTGAGAAGACGCTAGATTTGGAGAAAAAAAAAATTTTTTTTACCTTATTTATTTACTTACTTTTCTTCCTTCCTTCCTTCCTCCCTTCCTCCCTTCCCTTCCCTTCCCTCCCCTTCCCTTCCCTTCCCTTCCCTTCCCTTTCCTTCCTTTCCTTCCTTTCTTTCCTTTCCTTTCTTTCCTTTCTCTCTTTGATTGGCTCCACACCCAGCATGGAGCCCGTCATGGGGCTTGAACTCACAACCCTGAGTTCAAGACCTGAGCTAAGATCGAGAGTCAAAAGCTTAACTGCTGAGCCACCCAGACACCCCATACTTTATTATTGTCTTTTACTTTATTGTTTTTACTGGGTTAAGTAAACCTTCATTTTTAAAGGGCCGACTGCTCAATGGTATTAACTTTTCCTGTTGGACATTGAAGTATTGAAAGGCTCCTCAGAGAGCCCTTGGGTTTCATAGACCCCAGATTCCCACTGTGTAGTGGCAACCAAATTTTTTCTTGATTAGAATTCATCTCAGACAATACACAAACTCCATTCTTGGAAGGGCTGCTTTTTGAGGCCATTCTTCTTCTTCTCTCTCTTTTTTTTTAATTATTACAAAAGTTCATGTTTATTCAGCACTTGCTATGTGCCAAGCAACATTTTATGTTTTTAACCTTTTTAATTTTTTTACAATTTAAAGAAAATTTAAATTCCAATATAGTTAACATACAGTATTATATTAGTTTCAGGTGTACCATATGTGATTGAACACTTGCATACATCACCCAGTGCTCATCATGACAAATGCACTCCTTAATCTCCATCACCTATTTTCACCATCCCCCCACCAACTCCCCTTTGGTAACCATCAGTTTACTCTCTATAGTTAAGAATCTGTTGCTTAGTTTGTCTCTCTCTTTTTTTCCTTTGCTCATTTGTTTTGGTTCTTAAGTTCCACCTATGAGTGAAATCATAAGTATTTGTCTTTCTCTTACTGACTTATTTTGCTTAGCATTATACTCTCTAGCTCCATCCGTGTTGTTACAAATGGTGAGATTTCATTCTTTTTGTGGCTCAATATATATTCCATTTTATATATATACCACATCTTCTTTACCCATTCATGATTCAACGGATATGGGGTGCTTCTATATCTTGGCTATTGTAAATAATGCTGGTAAAATATAGGGATGCATGTATCCCTTTAAATTAATGTTTTTGTATTTTTTATTCTATTTTAAGATTTATTTGAGAGAGAGAGGTGAGAGAGCACAAGGGGGAGGGGCAGAGGGAGAGAATCTCAAGTAGACTCCCCACTGAGTGCAGAGCCTGGTGCGGGGCTCAGTCCCACAACCCATGAGATCATGACCTGAGCTGAAACCACCATTCGGCCTCTCAACTGACTGATCCACCCAGGTGCCCCTGTATTTTGTAGGTAAACACCCACTTGTGCAATTACTAGACTGTAGTTTAGTTCTGTTTTTAATGTTTTGAGGAACCTCCATGGCTGCATTGTTTTGCATTTCCACCAACAGTGCAAGAGGATTCATTTTTCTCCACATCCTAGCCAACACTTGTTTCTTGTGTTGTAGATTTTAACCATTCTGACAGGTGTGAGGTGATATCTCATTGTAGTTTTGATCTGCATTTCCTTGATGAGTGATGTTGAGCATCTTTTCATGTGTTGACCATCTGGATGTCTTTGGAGATATGTATGTTTATGTTTTCTGCCCATTATTTTTTGGGGGGGGTATTGAGTTTTATAAGTCCTTTATATATTTTGGATACTAACCAAATTACTGTTAGAGCAGAAATAAATGATATAGAAACTAAAAAACACAATAGAACAGATCCATGAAACCAGGAGCTGGTTCTTTGAAAAGATCAACAAAGTTAATAAACCTCTAGCCAGGCTCCTTTAAGAAAAAAAAAAAAAGGACCCAAATAAACAAAATCATAAATGAAAGAGGAGAAATAGTAGCCAACACCACAGAAATACAAACAATTGTAAGAGAATATTATGAAATCTGTTTGCCAACAAATTAGACAACTTAGAAGAAATGGATATATCCCTAGAAACATACATCCTACCAAAATTGAAGCAGGAAGAAATAGAAAATTTAAATAGATGATTACCAGCAAGGAGATTGAGTCAGTAATCAAAACGCTTCCAACAAATAACAGTCCAGGAACAGATGGCTTCATAGGTGAATTCTCTCAAACCTTTAAAGAAGACTTAATATCTATTTTTCTCAAACTATACCAAAAAATAGAAGGGAAACTTTCAAATTCATTCTACGAGGCCAGTATTACCTTGATACCAAAACCAGATAAAGACACCACAAAAAAGACAACTCCAGGCCAATATCTCTGATGAACATAGTTGCAAAAATCCTCAACAAAATACTGGCAAACCAAATCCAACAATACATTAAGAAAATCAGTCACAACAATCAAGTGGCATTTATTCCCGGGATGTAAGGGTGGTTCAGTATTTGCAAATGAATGAACATGATCTATCACATCAACAAGAGAAAGGATAAAAACCATACAATTATTTCAGTAGATGCAGAAAAAGCATTTGACAGAGGACAATATCCATTCGTGATAAAAGCCCTCAACAAAGTAGGTAGGTTTAGAGGGACCATATCTCAACATAATAAAGGCCATATATGAAAAACCACAGTGAACATCATACTCAGTGGGGAAAAACTGAAAGCTTGCCCCCTAAGGTCAGGAACAAGATAACGATATCCACTCTTCACCACTTTTATTCAACGTAGTGCTAGAAGTCCTAGCCACAGCAGTCAGACAACAAAAAGAAAGAAAAGGCATCCAAATTGGTAAGGAAGAAGTAAAACATTCAGATGTTTTACTAAAACATTGTAGATGATGTGATACTATACGTTAAAAAAAACCTGAAAGGCCACCAAAAAACTACTGGAACTGATAGGTGAATTCAGTAAATTCATGGGATACAAAGTCAATGTGTAGAAATCTGTTGCTTTTCTGTACACAAATAATGAGACAGTGGAAAGAGAAATTAAGGAAACAATCCCATTTACAGTTTCACCTAAAATAAGATACCTAGGAATAAACCTAACCAAAGAGGTGAAAGTCTTGTTCTGTGAAAGCTATTAAACATTGATGAAAGAAATTGAAGACAACACAAAGAAATGGAGACATTCCATGCTCATGGATTGAAGAACAGGTACTGTTAAAATGCCTATCCTACCCAAAGCAATCTACAGATTTAATGAAGTCCCTATCAAAGTACCAACAGCATTTTTCACAGAACTAGAATAAATAAACCTAAAATTTGTATGGAACCACAAAAGACCCTGAATAGCCAAAGCAATTTTGAAAAAAGCAGAGCAAAGCTGGAGGTATCACAATTCTAGACTTCAAGTTATATTACAAAGCTGTGGTAATCAAAACAGTTTGGTACTGGCACAAAAATAGGCACATAGGTCATTGGAACAGAATAGAAAGCTCAGAAATCAACCAACAATTATATGATCAATTAATCTTCGACAAAGCAGGAAAGAATATCCTGTGGGAATAAGGCTATCTCTTCAATCAATCGTGTTGGAAAAACTGACCAATTACATTCAAAAGAGTGAAACTGGATCACTTTCTTATACCATACACAAAAATAAACCTAAAATGAATTAAAGACCTAAATATGAGACCTGAAACCATAAAAATCCTAGAAGAGAGCTCAGGCTGAAATGTCTAACATCTATTAGAGATGTCTCCTGAGGAAAGGGAAACAAAAACAAAAATACACTGTTGGGACTACATCAAAATAAAAACCTTATGCATAGTGAATGAGAGTCAAACTGAAAGGCAACCTATGGAATAGGAGAAGATATTTGCAAATGACATATCTGATAAAGGGTTAGTCCCTGAGACCATTCTTGATAGTAATTACACTTAGCAGTAATCATGGAAGGAAGAAAGACAAATAAAACGTGATTACTCAACACAAAGCATGGAAGGACAAAACAGGTAAAAAAGTATGATAAAATAAAAACACAAAGTAATTATATCTAAAGAAACAGAAATATAAATGTATGAATTTTTCCCGTTTAGAGACTTTCAGATTGAGAAAGAACAAACCTACCTATATGTTGCTTCAAAGAGAAATACTTAAAATATAAGAACTGACACAGGTTGCATCTAAAGGAAAGGAAGTGATTTGCCAGACTAATATTGACTAGAAAAACTGATGTAGCTGTATTTATCATGCTTACTAAGCAGAGAATCATTACATAATGATAAAGGGAACAATTGTCACGAAATGGTAACAATTCAGATCCTCTCTAAGTACCTAAAATCATAGCCTCAGCATATAAAGTAAAATTTGATAGAATTTCATGAAGGTAGATGAAATATTAAGTCATAGAAAAGGATTTGATATACTGTTCTCTATAACTGATAAAGCACACAAATTAGTAAGGGAGAGAAAAAAGTAATCAAATGGACATATATAGTATTTTCTTAAAATTAGATAAATTTGTAGTATAAATTTATTACAATAAATAATAAAGCAGTTGAGTATTAAAAAATACATGGAAGAAAGATAGAAGAGCAGTACAACATCCAAATAATAGGGGTCCTGAAAGGGGGGTGGAGTGTGGATCAATATTATCAACAAAAAGATTTAACAGCATTCCCAAACTGAAAGGCATGTGTTTCAAAGTACAGAGGCGATCAGTAAGTACAATGGGTTAAAGAGGTCCACACTGATACCTGTTACTGTGAAATTTTGGATCATTGGAGCCAGACTGATGATCATCAAGGTCCAAGAAAGAAAAAACAAAAAACCCAAGGTCACATACAAAGTATCAGAAATCGTAATGACTTCTTATTTCTCAACATTAACACTAGACGATGGAAAACCATGGAGTAGTGTTTCAACATTCTGAAGAAAAATAATTTCTTTCCCGTAATTCCATGTTCAGCCATACTTTTTTATCCCCACACATTCTTTCTCTGGAATCTACTAGACGATATATTTCATAAAAAGAGGAATAGGTGGAAGAATGAGGCATAGGATTCTAGATATTAGACATCTATCACAGGGGAAATCTGGGGTGATGGCAAAGAGATTCTAAGATAACAGCTGTGCACCAGGCATCCTGGGCAACCACCCACATTGGAGCAGGTTAGCGGACTTGGGAGAGACTTTTTCAGGAAGATAAATTTCATACAATACCTGATATATCTGACCATCTTAAAATGAGTTTTAGACAGTTGGTGAAGAATTTGGTGTTAATTGTAAACTTGTAGAAAACTTAGCAAATAAAAACAAGATAGTATGTGCTGAGAAAATAAAGTCCACAAAGGAAAAATAATCATAGCTTACTACATTGAACTGTGAATAATGTTTGTATAGTTATAATAATGTAAACACAGAGTATTTACCTAAGTAAAATAAGTATTTAACTCTATTAGAACGGTAGAGGGAAGGACGAGTATATCTCTGTAGGAGGAGTTGGGAGTGAAAGATAGTCATGCAGTGGAAATGAATAGAAGATGAAAACTGAAAAATTAAGTAACAGTGCAAGCATTTTATTTAGAAATATGGAAACAAGCACTGAAAGGATCAGTTAAGAGACATAAAAGGCATTGCTTTTGTGGATGAGGACATGGTGAGGGAAGGAGTCTGCTGTGTTTCACAACAGGTGAATAGTCATTTGACTCTAAAATATATTCACCTATACCTGATAAAAATAAAAACTCTTAAAATCAGTGTAATTTACCTAATTAACAACTGAAAGGGGGGAAAGTCCTATAATCAAACAATGACTACAAGACATACATTTAATTAAATTCACCATTTACCCATGATAACCTCTTTTAGCAAACTTTCTTAACCTGGCCAATAGTAATTTGAAAGGTCATAAAAAATATTATACTTAATGGTGACATGGCAAAAGCAGTATTTTCAAAAGACAGGAATAAGACAAGGATCCCCACTGTCATCAATTCTCTTTAGTATAGTACTAGAGATCCTAGTTAGCATGATAAGACCACAAAGCATGAGAATGAAAGGAAAAAAAAAAGTATTATTTGCAGACAATATTGCTTATCTAGAAAAATCCACATGAATCAAACTATTTGAACCAATCAGGGAATTTAGCAAGGTTGCTGGATATAATATCCATGTACAAACCTCACTAGCGTTTCTATTCAAAAAGAACAATTAGAAAATGCAGTCAAAATATCAGTACGAATAGCACAATATTTTAAGGACCTGGAACAAATGTGCAAAAAGATACCAAAAACATTTATGGACAAGCTTTTTAAACTTTGTTAAAGAGCATAAAAGGAGACCTAAATAAATGGACAGATGTGCCCTGTTATTGGATGGATGACCTGATGTTATAATGATAGCAGCTGACCTTTATCTGTAACTTCTGTCCAACACCTGTAAAAATTCTGTATATTTTTTTCATAGAATTTAAGCTGATTTTAAATTTTATTTGACAGAATAAAGGGAAGAGCCATCACATTTTTGAACAAGAAAAAAGGAATATTTAACCTAACAAATTAAGACCTGTTATAAATCTTTAGTAGTTAAAACTGTATGGTATTGGCACAAAAATATTCAATGGAATATAATAGAAAGCTCAAACAGAATCATGTACATATGTGTACATATGGTGGGGGAGATATTACAAATCCTTGAGTCCAGCTACTCAATAAATAGGGCAGAGTCAACTGCCTATTCACATGGAATTCATTAAAATAGATCCCTACCTCACATCATACATAAAAATGAATTCCAGAGGGATTAAAGACCAAAAATATGTAAAGCAAAATTTAAAGAAATTACGAGGAATGTTTTTATGACATGAGGGCAGGGTAAGATTTCTTAAGGTGAAAAATCAAAAGCTATAAAAAAACAAATTTGTGCGGCACCTGGGTGGCTCAGTCGTTAAGCGTCTGCTGTCAGCTCAGTTCATGATCCCGGGGTCCTGGGATCAAGTGCAGCATCAGGCTCCCTGCTCGGTGGGGAGTCTGCTTCTCCCTCTTCCGCTCCCCCTGCTTGTGTTCCCTCTCTCGCTGTGTCTCTCTCTGTCAAATAAATAAAATCTTTAAAAAATGAAAACACAAATTTACATTAAAATAAATGTCTTTTGATAAAAAGAAGCCAAAGTGTTTTTGTGTACACCTGGCAAAAATTTAATATCTGGAGTATAGAAAGAATTTCTACTAATATCTCATTAGAAAAACTGAAAAAAATTAATAGGCCACACACAATAGGAACCCCAAATAGCTAATACTTTTGTGAAAATATATGTGACTCTTTTGATGTGGGAAATACAAAATAATAGGCCATGAGATACAGCTCCACACCTTCACTTTTGCAAAAAATGAGTCTTTCTGTACCATTTATTGCTCAGGTTGTAGGGAAACATGAATTAATTCCTTGCAGGTAGGAGTGGAATTGTCATAACCACCACGGTAGAAATTTGACAATACCTGGCAAGTCATACTTCCATATATATATGGAATATGTGTGTGTGTGTGTGTGTGTGTGTGTGTGTGTGTGTACACACACACACACATATATATAGAATATATATATATATCCTGTATATATGGAATATGTGTGTATGTATATACATATATATAGAACATATATATCCTGAAGGAGTGGTTCTCAGAGTGGTCCCCGGACCAACAACTTCAGCAACACCCAGTTACTTGTTAAAAATTCAGTGTTTCAGGTGTTACTCCAGACTTACTGCATCTGGGTAGGTTATGCAGCAGTCTTCATTTTAAGGAGCTCTCCAGGGGATCCTGATCATGTTAAAGAATGAGAACCATTGCCCTGGCGTAAATTCTTCATGTTTGCTTATTAAGGCACATTCAGATTTTTATGAAGCATTGTTTGTAATATAGAAAGAAAGTTGGGAAAACTTTTATATTTTATTTTAGTCACTTAACAGAATATTGAGGAATTAAAATTAACATCTTGGGTAATTCTCAAATGTAATGACAATGAAATATACACATGAAGAACATACTTGTAGAACATCATTTCTCAACAGAGGTGATTCTGCTTACCAGGAGACACCTGGTAATGTCTGGAGGCATATTTGATTGCCAAAACACGAGGTGTGCTGCTAGCATCTACTAGAGAGAGGCCAGGGATACAGCTCTCTTCTATGAGTAGGATGGCTCTCAACAAAATAAAAAGTTATTTGGCTTGTGTAGGCTTAGTAATGGTTTCCGAAGATGTCCATATCCTAATTCCTGACCCTGTGAATGTTACATTCTGTGACAAAAGGAATTTAGCAGATGTGATTAAGGATGTTAAAATAGGGAGATTATCCTGGATTATCTTGTTGGACCCTAAGGGTAATTGCAATAGTCTTTATAAAAGGGCAGTGAGAAGGTCAAAGATGGAGGAAGGCAGTGTAACAGTGGAAGCAGGGGGAGAAAAGACTATGTAAGTCAAGGAATGGGGGGGCGGAATCGGAGGGGGAGATGAACCATGAGAGACTATGGACTCCAAGAAGCAAACTGAGGGTTCTAGGGGGGGTGGGGGAATGGGTGAGCCTGATGATGGGTATTATAGAGGGCACATACTGAACGAAGCACTGGGTGTTATATGCAAACAATAAATCATGGAACACTACATCAAAAACTAATGATGTAATGTATGGTGATTAACATAAAAAAAAGATTAAAAAAAAAGTCAAGGAATGAATACATCTTTAGAATTTGGAAGAGGCAAGGAAATGAATTCTCTCCTAGAACCTTCAGAAGAAACCAGTCCTGTTGACATCTTGATTTTAACCTTGTAAGACTTATTTCAAACCTCTCAACCTCTGGAAAGAGAATACATTTATGCTGTTTTAAGCCATTAAGTTTTGGGTAATTTGTTACAACAGCAATAGGAAACTAATATACAACCCAAAATGTCAGTACAGTCAAGGTGGAGAAATCCTGGTACAGAATGCCATTTCTGTAAGTTAAAATTTATACAAAGCCATACTACATATTTTGAGTGAATTCCTATATATTAATGTTGAAAATAATGAGTGGGAGTGGTAAGTATCAACTTCCACATTGTAGTAGCCTTTCAAGTGGTAGAAGGAGAGGAAGCTGGACAGGATATGGCTGTAATATAAACTTGTTGGTGGGTGGGTTTCTGGTTTTAAAAACTAATTTATTTTTAAAGATTTTATTTATATGACAGACACAGCGAGAGAGGGAACACAAGCAGGGGGAGTGGGAGAGGGAGAAGCAGGCTTCCCGCGGAGCAGGGAGCCCAACACAGGGCTCGATCCCAGGACCCTGGGATCATGACCTGAGCTGAAGGCAGACGCTTAACGACTGAGCAGCCTGGCACCCCCAAAAATAATTTCTATAAAATTTAAAATTAAAAATAATTTTTTAACAGTGTTGAATTGCTATCATCTTAGCTTTTCTTAGTCTCCTGGTAGGTAACTAAGATAAATGATAAAACTTGTCCATCGTGGGGACTGCACGGCAGAGAAAGATCACAGGATGTCAGTAGGTGCTGAATGCTCTGTTCTGTTACCTTTGTGGCCTATTCACAATTGTTGATGTTGTCGGCAGAGCTTGTCCTGTGGTACAGAAGAAAAGAAATACCCTTTTTTGGGAGTCTTTCTCTAGTGATAAGGAAGGAATCTTTCCCCTTCTCAGGGCTAGTCCTTCTTCCTAAATCTTTTTTCTACATCAAGACCCAAGAGATATTACATAATCTATTCTTCCCCTAAAAGCCTCTCCCTGGCAGAATCTCTGAAAGAGGCTTCTGTCCCTGTGTGTCCCAGGAACCTCTCTGTGTTCATACTTCAGTATCTGTGAAGTCCTCTGGGCAAGGGCCAGGGTAAGGCTTTGGGCTTTATGGTTCGTATTATTCTTGTTTTCTAAAGCGGTGGAGGTCCATTTTGACTCGAAGATGCTCTATTCCCATGATACTGTGATTTATAATAAGAAATAGATACTTTGTCTTTGTTCCCATTTCTGGCATAGAGCTCCTAAAACCCTTGAAATTTCCTAAGTGATGAGAGCGATAAAGGTTCTTTTGTTACGTTCATAAGGTGACTTTTGGAAAGCAACTAAGAACAGAATGTGGTGGTGGTGGGGGGGCTGGTCACCAGAAGAATCAACCAGAAGGTTGGAACTTTCGGTATCACCTCTTCACCTCTGGGGAGGGAAGAGGGGCTAGAGATTGAGTTAAATCAACAATGGCCGATGGTTTAATCAGTCTTGCTTATATAATGAAGTCTCTATAGAAACCCAAAAGGGTGGTGGTGGGAGAACTTGCTGGTAGGTGAACGCATGGATATTTGGAGACAGTGGCAAAGTCTGGAGAGGACATGGAAGCTCCACGCCCCTTCCCCATACCTTGCCCTATTTATCTCTTCATTTGACTGTTGATTCATAACCTTCATAAACCCTTTTAATAAACTAGTGTCCTCAGTTCTGTGAGGCACTCTAGCAGATTGATCGAACCCAAGGAGGGAGTTGTGGGGACCTCTGAGTTAGAGCCTCTTGGTCAGAAACACAGATAACAATCTGTACTCGCTACTGGCATCTGAAGTCAAGGGCAGTCTTGTGGGACTGAGCCCTTAACCTGTGGAGTCAGATGCTGTCTCTGAGTAGATAGTGTCAGAATTGAGCTGAATTGTAGAATACCCAGCTGGTGTTCACAGATTGCTTGATGGTATGAGGAGAAACCCACACATTGGAATTGCATTCAGAGTTATGAATCCCTAAGGACAGGCAGGTTTTAGAATTGACTCCGAGGAGCCTCTTGTCTCACATTTTTTAATAACTATCTGTGAAGGCAAGCAAAATTATATGCTATTTCAATCCCTATAAGGGCTAATTCCCAGTTAGATGTAAATTCCTAGCAGCTGTTCTGAAGTTTTAGTGGCTGTGTCTTCCAAACCTACGGACACAAATTCATTCTAATTGCATTGCAGTGTCAATCAGGTAAAAATGAATGGTCACGGTTTCACAGGGACCTCTGATTGTTTTGGGGTTTGTTCTTAATCTAAATACCTCAAAAGAATTTTTACTTTTTTGCAAACCCTTTCACTGTTGTAAGGAATTATTCATTATTGAAAAATCACAGGTTTAGGTTACCAGTTAATAACTTCCCCCATTTCTTTTCACATGATGACTTGTATTTTTGTTACTCATTTTCACTGGGGCATGTAAGAAATTGATTTTTTTCTGGACACACTTTCATGTATTTATATACTAGCAGATGAAGCATGGTCTGATTTTCAACCAGCTGGTTTTTCAAAGTGTTTTTCCAGACAAAATCCTAACTTCAACATGGTACAAATTATTAGAACCCCGTGGGGATATTTAGTGCTTCTCTGAGATTTTGGAGAGATCCCAAGAAGAAATCTGTAGCTTTAAGTTCCAGAATTCCCGTGGCTTAATCCTTCAGGAGTAATAAAGGAAAAGAAGGTAACTTAATCAGCAAGCTGTGTTTCACCCCATACAAATGATTCCCATTTCTATTCTGTCTCATCTTAGAAAATAAATACTTTCCTCTAGAAACTGAGAATGAATCAGAATGACTTATGGATTCCTGCAGAAGCCCACTACAGATAAATTCATTCAAATGTTGTTCCAGGTTTAAGTTTGCTAGAAACTATTAGCAGAATTATTGGAAAGGATTTTTACTAATAGTACTTCCAGTTGAAGTGTTGAGAGAAAGTTGATTTACACCAGAAAGGGTCCCTATAGCACACGAATAACAAAGTAGACTTATTTTACCTTGGGCCAAAGGGCGCCAGAGAGATAGTTAAACACACATAAACAAATCGAAAGTCCTAATTCTGGCTCATGAGATGCTCAGTGGTATGTCTCAGCTACCTCCATTACTGCTTGAAGAAAGTGAACCTGAGCTTACTTATATTTGGAGTGTGGCATGGCAGAAGGCCACAGTGTTTAGGCCAAGCTCCTAATCAAGGGAATTTGCTTAACTTGGACAATCTCTTCTCTGACATTATTTTCTTTTATATGTAATTGGGCCCAGTGATTTTTAAATTTCCTGCCATTCTATTCCCTGATGGATTGTATTTTCTCAGTTATGAGCCCAGAGATGACTTCTGAGCTAAATCCTTGACGGAAAGAGCACTTAATAAGCTCCTAAACTTTACGGACCAGCCCAAAGGAGGATAACTAAAGGTAGAATATAGCTATTTACCTTTTGGACTTTCTTATCATGTTCCCAGCGCTTTAGTTCCAGGTTCGTCTTTCACTAGTAGTGTAACATATGGTGGGGTCTCTTGTTTTTGGTGAGCTCAGTTTCTTCATCTCTAATGGAGATAATAGTACTACTTTGTAGTTGCTATGAGGATTAAGTAAGATAATCTTAGAAAACCCTTAGCTGTATGCATTTTCCAGAGAGAGTCTGTACCATGTGTGTAACACTCAGGGTTTGATCAAAGAGACAACTTTAGAAATGATAAGAGTATTGTATCCTTATCCAAGTATCCTTATCAAAGAGGATTGACATGTAACTTCTGAATGGCTACTACTTCTGTATCTGATGTTGGCCTTGAAGTCATCAGGGAAAAATTCTTAACCCCATACTTCCTCTCAGCTCACGGCAAAGCCCTAGCACAACTAGTTGATGTAGTGGATTCTTTGAAAATTTTAACTAGGATTCCCATAGATAAAGCCCATTGGAGAGTGCCTATAATTTATAGTAAGCTATAGGACAAGTTCTCAAAAAGAAGAGCAGATTTTAAATTATTACTGATCACATGATCAATTATTGATCATTATGTGGCTATTATTTATATAGATTGGTCAATTAATGTTTCAAACATAGAAAAGAAACTTAATGAGTTTACATTTTATTTTTATTTTTTAGATTTATTTATTTATTTTTAGAAAGGGAGCGAGTAAGCACAAGCAGGGGGAGGGGCAGAGGGAGAGGGAGAATCACAAGCAGACTCCCCACTGAGCTCGGAGCCCAACATGGCGCTCCATCTCATGACCCTGAGAGCATGACCTGAGCCAAAACCAAGAGTCGGCGCTCAGCCAATTGAGCTGCCCAGGCGCCCCTGCATCTTATTTCTTAAAATGGTTACTTAAATCAAGACATTTGAACCACAGAATAATTTGGGTTGTCATAAAAGAGATCAATGAATTTGTATTTGCACTGCACATTTTGGTGAGTTGAGAGGAGGAATGAAAATGTGTGGCCTTGTATCAGTGCCACACAGGTATGCGAGTGTTTCTTGAGGAATTGCCCGTTTGTCTATATGATGGAAACTAGATCTGAAAAATGCAAGTGGGTCTGAAAGCTGCCAAGCCATTGGTTTAAAATCAAGCCCCAAACTTGGTTGTTAACTAGAGATTTTTAGCTCAGTGATTGTCTTTTCAGATAAGAGGTTGAGTGTGTAATGTATGTTACAAAATGTTTCATTTTCAAAAATCTTTGTTTCAAAATCTATATGTAATACATAAGCTTAGCAGATGCTTTAGAAACTGCAAATCAGGACCTCTGGTTCAAGACCATATGGATTTCTAGAAATTCTTCTATGCTTCCTGCTTTAGAAACCAAAAGGGTCTTAAAGAACATATGTGAAATCTAAGGGAACATCAGGATAAATATTTCTAGTCTGGAAATACGCGCTTTTGTCATTCAAATAGCATGAATTCTAACTGCTGTAAATAGCAAATACGTGAGAACTTTATGTTGGTTAGTGTTGTGGGCTTGGTTTATCAGGTGCAGCTTTTGTGCCCTTAGAAATGAGCAAATTCAAAAGGGAAAGAAAGTGAAGTCCTGAGTCGAAAAATGTTCATTCTGCAGTGAGAGACTATGACACTTTGTCTAGCAAAAGACAGTGAAATAGAAAAGGACAAATGAGAGGAAGAAAAGGCTATGCTAATGAGTCAAAAAATCATCCAGGAGAAGCCAAATGCGTGATACTTGTTAAAATTATGCAAGGACCTTTTATCGTGTAGAGTTTATTGTTGGACTAATAATAATGTTAATTTAGCAGAGAAGTTGATTTGTACGATGCGGCTGTGTGGCATGGTGGCAGAGCACATGGACTTAACAGCGAGACTGGACCTTGGTTCAGATTCTGGCTCTGCCTCTGCTGCCCATCCATCCCTGAGGAAGTAGGTCTCTACGAGTTAGTCTACTCCTCTGGAAGTGGCTGATGGAGGGGTTGGATTGATGAAATCAGATGATCATTTAAAACTTTCAGTACAGTGCTTAGCACATACTAAATGCTCAATAAATGCTAATGGTGAATTTAATTACTTCCTTTTAGTCAAGTATCACCTGAAAAATTGTGTGTGTGTGTGTGTGTGTGTGTGTGTGTGTGTTTTAAATAACGTAAAGCCAGAATCCCTAAAATATCCTGCTTTCTAGGCTATTTACAGTTGCCTGGCTACTAAGTTCTTGATATAGCTTGTCTGTCATGATTTTAATCCCATACTCAGGACTCCATCTCCTTTGTCAGACTCTCTGCACATATGCCATTCTCCTCTGTTTTAAATGACCCTGTAAACCTCCCAAATAGAGGTGGGGGACGAGAATGAGAGGTTGCAGGGATGGCTCCGAAACACTTGCCTCCTTTATAAGAAGAGCTGAGCATCCACTGCAAGCTTTTTGGGTCAGAACACTGAGGGTGACTTGGAGGTTAGGAAGATGTGAAATACAGGAGATGATGAGAAATAAAACTCCACAGTTTTTATTCCGATCTCATTGTCCAAGTGAATCCTGTATGTTGTGAGCCAAGAGGGTTTCCTACCATGTAGCTTCTCCTCTTACAAATTTACTCACAGGGGAGTTCTGCAAAAGCAAAGCCAGGATTGTCCTCAATAAGGGTCGTAATAATTATTGAAGTTGTTAGCCTTCCTGAAGCTTTCTTTTTCTTTCTCTTCTCTTCTCTCCTCTCTTCTTTTTGCATGTCTAACCATTAGGCTCCTGTTCCCTTACTTTAAAGTTAACACATCACCTCTGAATTAAAATGCAGCAGTTATTCATGACCATTCAGTGCATTTCTTTTTTTTCTTTAAAGCCTTGTCTCTGCCTGATATTACAAGTTTTGATAGCTAGGCAGTTAAATGGGAGAGACAATCTTCTGTATCAAGATTTAGACTAAGACAACTTACATTCCTAATGGTGTAAGCACTTTTGTACTAGTAGAATGGATACATATGAGGGCTGTTAATTTAGCTCTAATGTGAGCTGCATGGGAAAAGCTATAGGGGTTCTATTTAGTTTGTAGTAAACAACTTTGGAATCAATGTGTTTTTCTTTACTGAAGACTTGCTTAGTGCATAGAAAAAAATTCTATTAGTTTGCCTCATTTAGAAGTCACCACGCAACCTGATACGGGAGCCACTGGCCCCCATTAAGGCCAGCGTGACTGTTTGTAGCAAAATGAACCAAGCTATCTGAATTCAACCCCAGTGTCATCCTTCAAGCAAGCCAGACAGAGCCATGATTTAGGATTTTCCCAACATTTTATGGCAATTTGTTTCATTTGCCACAGGCCCGTAATGATGCAGATGGCCATAAAGTGGGATAATCAGGCAGTAGAAGTGTCATAAAACTGCAGGAGAAACAAATTTCCATCTTGGAACCTTGCATGCCGATGAATGTGGGGAAGAGTAAATGTGGCCCTGGCTTGGCTGGTGTTATCTGGTTGCCAAGCTCCATGTCAAGCAGAAATGATTATTCCATTTTGTCAATTTGTACTTATTTTGAGGCCAAAGAACGGGAGCGAAAGAGGACCTGAAAAAAACAAGGAAGCACCTGGCCAAAGTCTTTCCTCAGGTGCCTGGGCTGTGATCTGGTGAGGGGTCGTCCAGGGGAGAGGAGGCCAAGTGTGTGCCATTCGGTAGAAGGAGAATAAATTAAAGGGCTGTCAGGGATTGGAGGGCTTTGGCCTTCGGAAATGCCACGGTACTTCTCCTGCTATGTTTTTGGGATCCCTGCCCTGCCTTGAACAGCCCTGTCTCTCTTCTGCCATGAACAGCCTGTGCCATGGTGGGAACCACAGGCTGGAGATGGCATTGTTAGACCAGAGCTCTTTGGGCCGTGCTGAGAACTGGGACGTGGTTGAAATAATGAGTCCATTCTCACATATTCATTGCTTGCCCTTGGAAGTGAAAATGGTTTGGTTTTTGTTTTGTTTTTAATGCCTGAGAAACAGACTCTCTTTGCCTCTCTGCTTTTTTATTTTCATTCTTTTTTCTACTCTTGGCCACATTCATACCCCCTAGATCATTTACATGTTTCAGGTATCACGAGTCATGCCTTGAAGAATCATGCAGCTGGAAATTTCCAGGTCTCACTCCACAGCTGATAATGAGGTTGTTTTGTCTTCACCCTTTATTTGTACGTTGTCCATTTTGTTTTCTGTTTTGCAATATTACATTAATGGCACTGGTTTGAAAGTCCCCCGAGGACACATTCCATAGCTTCACTCCTGCTAACTGAACTGGTTTTGACAGGTATCTTAATAACATTCTAACTCATTGCCAAGCTGCTAGGGATAAGAGCTACAATCATTTCTTCCTTTTTAAAAAATGAAATATGTCCCAGGAAGAGCTTCTCTAGAAGTCTTCTGATTTTATTTTATAAACTGAATTTCTCATGGACTCCCCAGTAAACAAACCTTTTCCCAAGTTTGATGCTGTTGCAGCCTCAAAGTCACACAATTAGAAGGATGAAGAAATGGTCTCTTTCTGGCTCGCACAATGGCGATATTTTATCTGTGGCTTTCATATATCATCATTTCCACGTTCTTATGTTTCCTATTTAATTTAGTATGTGTTCTGTGATATTCTTTTTAAATTTAATATATTCAGAATATTGAAGATACTGTTTTTAAACACTGCGATTGCCTGGTCTCTGTTAATCATAGCTGATGTTGATCACAGATGTTTATTGAGAATACACAATACCCGACAGGGAATTGTGAACAGGCTTATGTAAACTATTGAGGAGATTGGAGATTGATTCTCTTTCAACTTTCACATTGATTCAGGGCAAGCTCTGTGGGGTTCTACTTTCTAAAGATGTCTTGCAGGATATACGGTCACACTTGATGATGGTGCATTTAAGTACAAGGTGGAAATTGAAATTTAGAAACTGGAAAAAGCCTGAACAGATAAAAATTACATGATATTTGGAATACCTGAAAAAAATTAATTCCTTGGAAATGCATGTGGCATTGGTTAAATGACCGAACTTGATATGTGATAGCACTTGGATGCTGGGTTTCTCTTGAATGATTTTTAGGTCTCCCCTAAAGTTAAAGTGCAAAGAATTAAAATTTGCTTTTGGTGCCTCTTCATGCTTCCTTCAAAGCCCTCTTCTTCCATGATGTCCTTCTCCTCTTAAAGTTGCCACTGTTGCCTGGGTCCCTACTCATTTTTATTTCTCTAGCAGGACCTCCCTCATACTGTTCTGTTCATAAACACTTCCTTCTGGAATACTCCTGTTTTGTTTTTTTCCCTCCAGTTTTAAGCAGCAAAATGTGAACAGGATTATGTAGACTACTGAGTGGATTGATTCCTTTTCCGGCAGAGGGCAAGCTCTATTGGATTCTATTTTCTACAAATGGTGTCAACCAACTTGAGCCTATCTTCCACTCTTATTTTCATTTTAACAGATAAGGAAGAAAGAATAAATAGAAGATACTGAGGCAAAAAAAACAATGGCAAGGAATATTTTCTTGTGGAGCTTAGTGGTCAGGGATAGCAAAGCACAGCAGTGTGTGTGTGTGTGTGTGTGTGTGTGTGTGTGTGTGTATTGGTACATGTTTATCATTGTAACCTCTGCCAATTTTCGTGGGGTAAATACTCCCAAGGGAGACATTTTTGGGCTACCCACACGATGTCACTGCATGTAGAGTTGGAAAGATATGATAACTCAAACTCCCTAGACCTGGTACGTGCCCTTTTGCACCAGCTCGCAAAGCAGGAACTCCAGTTGACATGGACCGGGGGCAAAGTTGATAATGGCTGGCAAGATTCTTTGGATACATGAAGGGCCTATGCTATTTGTTCTGGAAGAGTGTAATTTTATTCAAATCAAAAAGGCAATAAAAATGATGTAGTTAGTGAAAATTTTCAAAACCTGTAAGAATAACTCAGGCCTACGTGGTTGAATTTCTATACAAAGTCTTGAATATTTTAGAGGATAAAACTAATTTTATAAATGTTAGAGATTCTTGAGCAGGTGATATTTATATTTTTGATTTAACAAAAGGTTATATTTTCATGGAAAAAAATAAGGCACTGAGAAAATACCAAGTTCATAATAGAGCCACAACTTGCAATGGATATTATGTTAATAAATGAAATAAAAAGCTGCACTGCAGCCCAATGCCAGTTTTCCCCCCATTTAACTTTATGCCTAAAAGGGATGAATAAATGTTTGTGAGAGGGCACTGGGGTCTAAATTAGGTGCAGCCTGTCCTTTGCCCAGGTATATATTAAGGCCTAGGTAAGTACATGCACGTCACGAATGTGGCTGGCACAAAATATTAATGAAGAAAGAGGGAAAAAGATCTAAATCTGGAATGATGGGGTGCATCTAACAAGACCAAACTCAATAGGTGGAAATGTTAAGCCATGAAATTTGGATCAGTACTCTAACAGCCCAAATATGAGTGATTTCAGGTAATTGTAAACTTAATATAAATCTCCAGTCTTTTGTATTATGTGGATGCTCCAAATAAAATATAACCCAAGGGCACATTATTTGGAGTGCACTGTACTATCTGGAGGAAGGGAGATAATTATTTCACTGTACTTTTCATCTCTTCATTTATCTAATTCATCACGCCCATTTACTCTCATTCATTGACTCAATTAATATTGATGTGAGGCTCTACAGAGTCAGATAAGTGATGGATACAGAGTCATAAGATAGGCACTGCACATGCCCATGTAGAGCTTTTATTCAGTCAGTTACTGTTCAGACCATGTATAAAGTACAGTGGCTGGTCTTGGATGTGATATTAAGGGAATTGATAAGAAAGTAAAATCTGCCCATGGACCAGTAGTAAGATTGGTCTGGAGTCAGTGGTCAGTTACATAAGGAAGGGTTGAAGTAACCAGAGGAGAGAAGGGTTTAAGAGCATGTCCTACCTTTCTGCAAATATCCGAACAATCATTGAAGAGCTCATATGGTACATATGAGAAGAGAAAAAGAAGAGAGTAGTTAAATCTGGGTAAGTTGGGAGAGGAAGAGGGTATTTGGGAAGGTTTAGCCAGGGTGTAATTCTTAATCTGAATCTTGAAGGATGAATGGGGCTTCATCAGGAAAAAAAAAAGAAAGAAAAAAAAAGGGCATTTCCCCAAGTGGAGAGAACAGTGTGTGCAAATGATCAGAGCCACACAGTGGGAGGATCTTCGGTAACAGCATGCATTTTTGTGTGTTTGTAGTACAGAGAATAGGAGTTGGAGGGGAGATTTGATGGGGCGTGGCCAAGGACGAATGTGGAGAGAAAGTCTTGGGTCAGATCATGAAAGTCTTTTATGCTAGGGAGTTTAAATTCCATTTGAAGTCCCTAGGGGAGGGGGTGGCATCAAAGTATTATAGGCAGGAGAGTGACATGCTTAGATTTATGTTTCAGAAAAATCATACTGGTGGCAGCGTGGAGGAAGGACTTGGGGGAGAGTAAGTTTCCTGACTGGAGGGGAAGGAGGAGTTTCTGACATGGACTGACACTGGGACTGTATTTTTAGGTTCAGTTTAATCTCAGAGAGTCTGAAATGCGTTGTCTTTGTAGCTGTAGTTCTTTTACACTGAGCTGGGTTGAGGGTCAAAAAAAGATGTCTTTTCATTTAGGCTACTTGTGTACTCAGAGTGCAGAGTATATAGTTTTCTCTTGGTGTGTCTGGTGCATCCCAGTATTTTTTTCCTCCCTCTCTCCCTTCCTCCCTCCCCTCCCTCCCTCCCTCCCTCCCTCAAATATGAATACCTGGCAGGTGACAGCCATATTCTTGGTCATGGAGACATAGCAGACACACAGATAAGTTCTCGAGGGTTGGGGAAGGGAGCAATAGAGACAGACAATACAAGAAAACACATGAAAGGTAATTTCAGATGCTTTTAAGTGCTGTGAAGTTACTACAACAGAGTAGCATGATTGGTAGTGGCTTGGGTAGGGGTAGGTTTGTCAGGTGGGATAGTCAGAGAAGACCTCTTTGAGGAAGTGATGCTTAGATTGAGACCTGAATGAGAAAGAGGCAGTCATCTTTAGATCAAAGGGAGGCTCTCCAAAGCAGAAAAACCCACAGGATCAAAGGGTACCAGAATTATTTTGTCACGGTGAAGGAACCTTTCACGCCAGTGTGGAATGAATACAGCCAAATGAGGGGGAGGTTGGCACTAGACAAGTTCAGAAAGGGAGGAAAATGGCAAGCAAAATACAGTCCTAGGATTCATCAGGCCTTGATACGAGGTTGGGCTCCTTCTGGGGGTGGTGGATTAGGGTGAACAGGAAAAATAGCAGGGAAACCAAATGAAGGTTATTGTAGATGTACAGGTGGGAGAAAAAAAATGTGACCTCTACTATGGTGGTGGCAATGGTGGTGGTGAAGACTTGGTGGATTCTGGGGGTCAAGACAAGAGAACTTGCTGCTGCATTGGATGGGGGGGTGAGATACAAAAACAGTGAAGAATTAGGTCTTGATTTTGTCCTTAGCCAAATGTTCTATTTTGGGGGGAGAATAATGGAGGAGAATGATGGAGGAAAATAAGTGGGTGGGAAAACTAAGAGTTGTCTTTTATCTGTGTGAGCTTAGAGATCCTTGTTAGGCTTTGAAGTGAAGATGATAAGGAGGGAGTCCGAAGCTTCGTGAGGTGAGGTCAAAGCTGAAGATAAGAATTCAAGGGTTATTGGTACTCAGTTCATGATGGTGTGATTAGCTGCTCACAAGGTGTTCACTTGGTCAAGTGATGGTGGTCTTTGCTACCTCACTACACCAGGATGCTTAACTCTTGGTAGATACTTAATAACTATTTTACTTACTGCCCTGAACTGTACTAGAATGCCCCAGAGTCTTAAAGATAAGTGCATTCATTTCCAGGTATTTTGGCTGCTTCCTACCAAAAAAGTATCTTTGCCTTCATGGTTAAAGTCTGGGAGAGCCTATAGAGAGGAATCTACTCCATTTTGTGTTTGTTGAACGTATCCTCTTGGGCATGTGGAAAGAAGTTGAGAAGAGTATTTCTTCCACATCTCCTCCCTTCTGTATTTAGAACTCATTGGCTTCTAAAGAGAATTCAGGCATTCAGTCTGTAGTCCTAGTGGATGGTTTTAAAGATATTTCAAACTGAAATTTTAAGCCAAATAAAATTGCTCTTTATATAAAACAAAATACTCTCAGTATTCACACCTAAATCTACATCACAATGGGAGTTAGTATCGCAGAACTGCAGTAACTTGGACTCGAATCCTGATATTAGTGTTCTTTTCCTTCTGTTTCACCCTAGAGTTTTTGATTTCTTCCTCAATCAAGTACTATTGACAGTTTAAAATACTGCTTAGCATTTGTTCCATAATCTGAATGTTAGCTTTCATTCATTTTTTTTTTAAAGATTTTATTTATTTATTTGACAGAGAGAGACACAGCGAGAGAGGGAACATAAGCAGGGGGAGTGGGAGAGGGAGAAGCAGGCTTCCCGCGGAGCAGAGAGCCCGATGTGGGGCTCAGTCCCAGGACCCTGGGATCATGACCCGAGCCGAAGGCAGACGCTTAACGACTAAGCCACCCAGGCGCCCCTGAATGTTAGCTTTCATTCTTAAAAATAAGATCACAAATAGTTTAAATAAGGCATGAGAAATGAATATTTTTCTTTGAATAGCAATTCAAGTTATCTATTAATTCCTAGAAAGATTCTGGGTGCCAACTTGTCCTGATTTTTCTTATTGTTGGCACTCCTTGTAAAGACAGACTAATGATGTCCTCTTTGGTTCTCTTTCCCCTTTTATTTTCAAATCTTTATTCCCTTTCATGGATGCTTTCAAAATCCAAGTAATTGAAGAGCTTGACAAGATTTGGAAGGGACGAGAGTCTGGTTGTGATGATACAGCTGGTCCCGGGGGAGGGTGAAAACACTACTCTTAGTTGTCTTCCATTTAATTCTATTATGGGGCCTTTCTCATGGCTCTGCAGACAAAGTTCCAGATGAGGTTTGCACTCAAGACAGCATGATATAGACTCACTGACTGGGCTGAGAAATAGTCCTTAAAAATGCATTCTGTTCATTTCCCAGGAAAGATATGAAGGCATCTTTTCAAATTACCTAATCATGAACATTAGGATGAAAATTACTGATTCTGTAAAGTTTTATAATAACAATCTAAATTTTATTTTAAATTAATGTCACAGATATATTAGACAAAAATGTTCAGTTCATTTGTTTATACCTTAATTACATTACATCTATTTCATGGTGTAATACACAGTTTTTACATCATGTATAATGCATTTTAATTTATTCACTGTGTTGCAATTGAGTTATCTCTATGGATTTCATAATTTATGTTATAAAAACTTTGTAAAAAGATAAATTCTTTGCTCCTACTGATCTTTAAAATAGATTTATAGCTTTCAAATAATAGCCTCAGAAGTTAAAATTTTAATATCATTTTAATATATTTTTTAAACACTACTTCAACATTAAATCTTGGTTTTAACTCTTGTATTATCCTATTTTTCATTATACTTTAGCATCCAATCCCTCCTTATTCTCTCTTTAGAGGATTATATATTAAAGTTGGGAGAGCTTCAAAGTTCATTTCATAAATGGGACAATTGAGGCTGAAGAGAGCTTCTGTCTGTATTCAAATAGTTATATCATACTGCTCTCATCCTGATAGAGTGACCTTTTCAACATCCCCTGCCTCAGAAGTAACAGACAAAATCCAAACGAACTGGTTGAGTTTGCAAACATATATTCAACCCCCAAATTCCCATGAAAGGAGCATTCACCCAAAATGAATAAGAAATTACCTAAAGGGACATGACCCAGTGGAGGGAAGGCTGAAGATGTGACCAACTGAATTTGGGGATATAAGCGGTGCTGTCCATGGCTCGTGCATTTGCCTTTTCTTGTGGCAACCAAAATCCCCGCTGTTCATTTCCAGGAGTATGGCCCTCACGATGAGCACATGGCCAGAAAATTTGTTTCCAGAATACAGCCAAGGCAATGGAAAGAAAAGGTGGTTTCAATAATACGGCTCAGAGAGTATGACAGATTTTATGACTTCTGAGCATTGGGGGAGATTTTTTTTTCTCATTGTTCTCAGAGTTCACTACACCTCAAATTAAAAAGCCAAGAACAGCTTGGAAAGAGACTCACAGTAGTGTGAGAGAGAGTGGGTGGCAGACACGGCCCCCCCGCCCCCACCCCCCCGCCCCACCGCCAGATCAGGAGCGGTGTCTCTCGGTAGCAGTATTTTGCAGAGAGCACATCCACATTTCCACCATGTGCACAGGTCTGCACAGTGTTTAGCAGAACCATGTGATGAGGGAGCAGAAGGCAAGCTGAGGACAGAGCACAAGCTAACACCCCCCTGCCCCCCCGCCCCGCCCAAGGTAGGATCTGTGCGACATTCCTCAGGCACTACTGGCTGCCCTAAAGCTAAGGGAAGGGAAAAGCAAATAAATGGTTAATTTATAGAGATTCCAGTCCGCAAGACACAAGTCTCCCTCAGTTTACAATGTCTTAGTGATTTGTAAGAAACGAGCATTCTTATCAATAACCTAACTTCCAGAAGGAAATGTAGATAAAATTAAATGTCCTTATAACCTGCAGCCCATTGACAAATACTTGAGGCGGGCAGAGAATGACATTCCTCCAGAAACTCCCAAGGGTCTTGATGTTAATGCTTTGCTAGAAGGGAAAACAACCTTAGCTTGACAATGGCAAGGCCTCCAGTATCTTGTAGGTCTTCTTTAGCGTATGAAAGTTCTTTTTGAAAACCTCCTTTTTCCTTACCTCCCCCAACTCGCACGTATATAATCAGTCACCCCTCACAACCCCAGTGCAGCAGCTCTTTCTGCCCAAGGGTCCTGTCCTCAGGCTTTAATAAACCACCATTTTGCACCAAAGATGTCTCAAGAATTCTTTCTTGGCCATTGGCTCTGGACCTCACCCCACCAAACCTCACCTCTATTCCCAAACTATATCACATGGGTGGCTGCAGTGGTAGAAATGTAGCTGTTGGCGCCTCTGTCTTTACAGGGTTTGAGAAGTTGCAGAATGCCAGATGGAGATTTTTTTTTTTTTTGCCGCTGCTCTTCAGATCTTTGATGTAGAAAAATGACATTACGATTGAGATTACTTAGAGGAGGACAGGTGGACAGGTGTATTTCACCTGCCAATTGCAGTTATGGTTTTAGTGCTTGGAAGGAGCATATCTTGTAAATAGCCCCTCATTATTATAAGGTCTTGTCAAGATATGTTTCTTTCTGATGGTGACAGGTGTCACACTGGCTCTAGGTATGAAGCAGATGGTATTTGTTATTGAAGACCCAGTCATCTATACCTTTTTCCCTTCTGCCTCAAGTTTGCATCTCATACCTGTTCTCAACAAAGGGATTGTACCTTCATAGCGGCTTGAAGTATAAAAATCAGACAACAGCTAAAATGCTTAGCCTTCTTATGATATTTGCATTTTATCAGAAATTGAAATCTTTATTTTTTTTCCATTAACATATAATGTATTATTTGTTTCCGGGGTACAGGTCTGTGATTCATCAGTCTTACACAATTCACAGCGCTCACCATAGCACATACCCTCCCCAATGTCTATCCAGAAACTGAAATCTTAAAGGAAATGAATGCCAGAGGTGCAATTTCAAGCAGTTAATGAGCTAATAAGGAATTTTTTTTTTTTGAGTAGCAAGAGGACTTTCTTGTTCCCTTAAATATAAGCCACATTAAAAAAATAAAACCAAACAAATGAAATAATCCATGACCATTTGATGGGTAAATTGATACTCATTTTTATTTTAATTTCAAACATTTCAGCAGTATTTCCACTTCCAGAAATTATGTCTCTGTGAGCTTCAGAAGTTTAAAGATGTAACTTTGTGTTATAAATTTGCATTTTTTCAGGTTTTTTTTTTTAATTGAGACATAATTGATATGTTAGCTTCAGGTGTCCAACATGATTCAATATTTGCATATATTATGAAATAATCACTACAATAAGTCCAGTTAACATCTGTCATTTCCTCATGATGAGAACTTTTAAGACCTACTTGCTTAGCAAATTTCAGCATTTTTGAAGTTGAATTAAGATGGTCTTCGTATTTCCTCTTCCTGACCCTGGAATTGAATACACGTTGTGTAACTTGAATTATCTTTGGAATTCTAGTCTCAGGACTAGAGGATCAGTGGATAAATTAACCGTAGGTCCAATGCTCTCCCTGACTGGGTGTGTGTGTTCTTGGAAGTCCTTAATTTTACTGTGCCTTAGTTGCATCCTTTATAAAACAGTATATTTTGTGAGGATATCTCAAATAGGTGATAACCCGAAGAGGGAAGAAACAGACTGTGGCTACAGGGGTTCATCAGTGAGCCAGGACTAAGTAGAGGAGAAGCATTGGTGGGTGTGATCAACAGTAAAGAAGAGAGAGACCTTGGACTCTGGCAAAACTTTCAAGTATGGTTCTCCCATATATTAGCTGTGACAGTTTGTGCAGTAACTTTATCCTCTCTGAAGATTAGTATTTTTAGAATATGTATTATATAAATAGGTGAAATAACATAACGCATAATTTGGGAATCATGATCTTATGTAAGCAGAACATCAAGTTCTGTATCTAAGATGATACCAAAATGAAACAGGAAAGAGAGTTAGAATTTCAGAATTCAAGTTTTCAGGCTTGAATTATGGGTGATTTATGTTGCTTTAGAGCTGTGACCATAGATAAAGATTTTTTTCTTTGAACTAAGCCAAATGTACCATGAGTAAAGCAGCCACGATAGTGCCTGCCTTATACAATGATATCTCCTAACATGGTAACCAATACCAGCTAGACCTTATGGGACTCTCCTAATTCTCTAAGATGCTGTTGCCTCCCAGACCTTCAGTTGTGTGGCCAAGGACTCTGCGTGGGTCCGTGCTGCTCAGCTGACTGGGGCTGACCAATTATCATTGAGCAGCCAGACAGAATGTGAGCAAATACATGCCCCATGTTTCTGACTTCTTTTGCTACTTGGGACTCGAGTGATGCTCCATAAAAGAGCATGTGGGATGTGGGATGATGACACCCACAAGTGTGGGACAGTTAACTCTTCAAGGCACATTTTTTGATCAATGGGCATCAGGAGATAGGGAGAACATACAAGTTAAATCCTCCCCAAACCCCACCACCACATATGAGTTTTTCCATATAGCCTCTCTGGAGAAATCCCATAGGGATGAACTAAACTCACCTGGAGAGAGGTATGGTTGATTCCTGGCTCATGATGCCATGACCAGCATAATAATACATCAACTTGCATCTCTTTCCACCCTTCTCTTTTTTAACTTTTCCCTCACTTTCCTTACCCTAGAACTGCACCTCTCAAAAGTACCAACAATCAGTTCTTCAGATTCTTTTGTCTAGAAAAGCCAGACTAAGATTTGCTTAGCACTTAGAAGTTGCTCATTAAATATTGATTTTCCTTTCTACCTTTTTTTAAAATCTTTTTTTTCCCCCAATTTTTAAGTAAGCTCTATGCCCAACATGGGGCTTGAACTCAACAACCGCAAGATCAAGAATCGCATGCTCTACCAACTGAGCCAGCCAGGTACCCCTGCCTCCTTTCTTCCTTTTCTATTAATTTTCTTTTATTTAACATTGCTCAGTTCAAGGCTAAATTTGAACTTTGGTGTCTTAGTTGCCTCCATCCTTTGTCTTCTCTTCCTGAACTCCTATTCTATCGCAGATACTGATTTTTTCATGTTTGTTTTTCATTTGAGCCTGCAAAGCAATCTTTCCCTTTGATGTTTGGTTTCTGGAAATCTTGACTTGGTTTAAACAGACCCTGATAGAATGCTCCTATGAAGGCTCTTAGCTCAGAACTATCCATGCACAGGGATTTTATGATTTATTTTACTTGTACAAGATTTATTTCTTCCTGGGCATTGCTAGGATAGCCATCTGGGTTTGAGAATAGCATATACATCAGTATGCAGACTTCAGTGGGTCTTCCGATGGTTTTTCAATGATGTAGTCATTGTTCCAGAGAATAGAAGAATTTGGAGTCATGCAAACTCTAGATTATTTTCATGTAAGAAAGTGTCAGTCTGAGGAATGAGAGGATTTCTGCAGTTTAGAATTCCATCTCCTATAGTTAGAGATTTATAGCAACATCCTTTTTAGTAGATCTCATGCTTAGTTCTCAGTAGCTAACGGTAGATTTTGGATATCCAACCTCAGACGCATCTTGGGAAACATAGATGCTTCCCAGTCCAGACCTGGAAGGTGACCAGAGTGGTGTTTTCCTCTCTGTTAGATCTGTGAGGACTGGGATAGTTGGTGCAGGCTTCGTGGAGGAGTTGAGGCTTGAATTTCACCATGAAGACTGGTAGATTTTCTATAAGCCCCCGTTTCTGGGTTTTCTCACAGCATACACTTGTTTCTTCCTCGCAACCAATCAAAATTCTGACGGTTAAAGATCCACTTCAAATAGCACTTTCCCCAGGAAACTGTTCCTCATCTTCCTGTCTGAAAGTGATCTCAACCTCATTTGAGTTTCCACAGGCTCTGTTTATGGCTCTTTATATACAAGTCTTGTCTTGTTGGCAAACTTGTTTTTGTACCTGGACAACTCTGAGCTCTTTGGGGGCAGCGGCTGAATGTTATGTATCTTTCTATCATCCCTTAACACAGTGTTGAGCACATGAGGGACTTAAAAATACTTGTACTGAATTTTTTCTGTCCTTCACCTTAGACATGTTGAATATTTACGTTGTGCCAAGAACTGTGTTAAACATTATGTAATTCAAATCTGTTCTCCTTCACTGGACCCAGCAAAGATCAGTAAAAGAATGCCTTCTAAATAAATTAGAGACCTTAGAAGAGAACAATATTCGGTCGTGGATCATTGTGTGGCTCTTTTCCCTCAAGATCAGTTTCTCCTCCTTTCACCTTTGAGTCTTTCTCTGCTGCTGTCTTTGGCCATTTCTCTGATTTCAGAGCCTCCCAGCCTTCTTCCACTTTCCAAGTGACTTCGACTTTATCCCCATAAGTGTTGTAATTTGTGTCAAGTTAAGATGGGCATGGACATCAGATATTCTGCTCTGTTGCCCATGTTGTTTTCTATGGAGGGAAAACTCATTTTGAGAATGACTATTTTGTAATAATTACTAGTTGATAGGTAAAACAATGCATTTCAAATTCAGTATGAAATGCCACCTATTATTTAGAGCAGGACTGCCCAATAAAACTTTTTGGAGTGATGAAGATGTTCTACACCTGCCCTGTCCACTATAGTAGCCACTAGAGACTTGTGGCTAATTGAGCACTTGCAGTATGGCTTGTGCAACTGAGAAACAGTTGTAAATTTTATTTGATTTTAATTAAGATTTTAATAGCCATATATGATTCGTGGCTGCTGTACTGGTCATTGTAGGTATAAGACCAATGACAGATCATATCTCACAGTTTTCTATACAGACATAAAATGCCCTTGGATAAATACTTTTGGGAAACACTACCTGTATTACATTATCCCCCCTTGTGGAGATTCACCACGCACATAAGCATGGTAAGGGTTCTAAGAAACCTTACTGTACAAACAATCTCTTTATATTGGTTTAACCCAGAATTGTCTTGCTTTCATTTGACCGTGGAATCTATGGCTATCCCCCTCCCCCAGCAGGAATGCTTATGAACAACTCGTGACTTCATTCTGCAGAACAAAAAGTCTCCTTCAGACCATTTTTCCCATCAAAAGCTTGCATTACATGTTTAGCTAGACTACTTATTCCCTCTTCTATTTTAGTGAAAACCTAAGTATGACCTAAGTAGGCATAAAGGGTAGCATTCTCTAAGCTTTACAAAATCTGTTCTCAGGAAATGGGGCCTGACATTTGCCCCATAGGCATGAAGCTGTGGAGACTCTGAAATGACCCTTTATGGAGGGATGGTATGTTTTCTAGTTAGAGCTGTGGCAGAGCCTGGATCAGATTTGGTCCCTGGAACCATGACATGTCCTCAGTTTGACCTAAGCCACAGGTAGGCCTCCTTTTTGTAGGCCAAAGAGAAACAATCACCTATCCCCCACTGGAGTCGCTGTTGTCATGAGTTGATTCCACCAACAGTAATACGGGAAGGAGGATGATAACTTTCAGTTGTCTTTTCCTCTTGCTCTTAATAGACCAGCTAGTGATGCTTCAGATGCAATTGGTCTGAAGGCTGAGAGCAGATCCATTATTGGGAGCATTTGCTTTAAATTATGAAATTCAGGAAGGCTTGTGGCAGAGAGGCAGCCAGTTCTGCCGCAAAAGGCGCTCGCTTGTCTGTTTCTTGCATTCTGTTAAATATTTCTTATTTCCTCAGAATACACCACAAGGACCATTTGACTGTCCCCTCTGGCTTCTGCATCTTGCTTCCAGCATGAACAGACAGGTAATAACCGTTCAGCAGGGCCATTACCTCTTCTAAAGACTATTATCAAAATGGTCATTATACATAATGGAGATTATTACAGGCAGCCTGAGAGATTTTTTAGATACATCTCTCCAGTAATAGGTGGCCTTTTTTAGCCTTCTATGTCTGTGGGGATAATACCAGGGCACAGAATACATGACCAATGGTGATTTTTAGCAAAACTCTGTCAGTTTTTAATGCATTAATTGGATTGTAGATTTAAATTGTATTTATGTAGGAACTCTTAAATTTTAACTCTTGACAAATACCCGGCATGGCAGGAACATTTCTAGAATAGGAATTAAAATATATAGAATGTATTGCCCCTGTTTATACTATGTAATCACATACGCAAGGATACTGGCATTAATGATTCCTTTGAGAAAAAGTCTTTTATATTGAAGTGACTGGTCTGTAGTCAGCCAATCGATAAGTATTTATAGACCTTGGGCTTTGTGCCAGGCCCTGGAAATATGGCAGTTAGAACACAGAGGGAAGCTTAGACACTTAAGAGTCTAGTGGTCTGTTTTTTTAAAAAAGCAAAATCTTAACATTTTAGGCCCATGAAGATAAAACCTCCTGTATATCTTCCATTTGTCCCCAACTCTTTGAAAGTTAATAGGTCCTGTCCTGGGTAAAAATGTGAATTCTGCTGTGTGATAGATACACAGTTGGTTGCCTACCAAATGGCTTTTCTCCCTTGAAGCCATAACTTCATTATTGTTTGGTTGGTAAGGAATCATTCCCTGGGGATAAATCACTCCCGGGCTAAGCCAGCCAATTGTAATGGGATGGTAATATGGGATTCTTGGTGTTTCAGTTGTGACTAAGGACCCAAGAACAAAAAAGTAGGTGGCTGATAATATGTCATTCCAAAGGGGGATGATGGTGGTAGTGTTGGATCACTGATGCCCAATTTGCAAAGGAGGTATCAGAAAACCCCAGTTTTGTAAACCCTCACCAAACATCCCTTTTTGAGTGTAAAAGGGTTGAGAGTATTTTTTGGAAAAAGTTGTTGAAAGAGGTGTGGCATTTGGCTCTCTAATGGTGGGACTTGCCCCTCACTTCACAAGTGAGAGGGTTTTGAAAAGAGCACAGAGATCTTGTCATTGGTACCCATGGGGTTGATAGAACAGAAGGGACTAGTACTTGACCCTTGCCTGAGAAAGCAAGGGTGTTTGCAGGGGCTTTGGCTGGCAAGCTACTCTGATAGCCAGGCAAGGAAAGATGGCTTCATGCAGTGTGTGGCACTGACATTTTATGGTACCAGTGATACCTGAGTGTTTCGTCTAGGCCAGAGAGAGACATTAAGGAGAAAGAACTGAGCTGCTCTGGGAGGAACTTACTGAGAGGTTTCCCAAGGGTGTCATCTGGAGTGGCACTGGGACTTCAAGATAGTGTCTCTGTGGAGAAGACCTCTGAAAAGCAGTGGATGAAGGACAGTTGTTATGGCCCTATGCAGGAGACATTGCATTTGTGGATGATGCCTCAAAGATGTTGCACCATTAGGATTTTTTTTTTTTCTTTTTGTAGCACATTTTACTCTGAGGCTCCTCTGTGTCTTAGAGTTAAAATCTTCCCATTTGATACATTGCTGAACTAATTTCATGTTATGACTCTCCTCTGTCTGGGCCTACCTTGTTGGAAATGTCAGTCCCTACTTTGGATGTCCTGTAGGATCCAGGTCTCTGCACTCCTAAACCTCCATTAAGGAGAGAAAAGAATCTGCTCTTGGTCATTATTTTGCCCATATGTTGTTTTTTTTTTTTTCTGTTCACTTTTCTTTTTTTTTTTTACCCATCACCAGGCTAACCCATCTCCCCACCCCACTCCCCTCTAGAACCCTCAGTTTGTTTCTTAAAGTCCATAGTCTTTCATGGTTTGTCTCCCCATCCGATTCCCCCCCCTTCATTTTTCTCTTCCTACTATCTTTTTTTTTTTTTTTTAACATGTATTATTTATTTCAGAGCTACAGGTCTGTGGTTCATCAGTCTTCCACAATTCACAGCGCTCACCATAGCACGTACCCTCCCCAATGTCTATCACCCAGCCACCCCCTCCCTCCCAGCCCCCACCACTCCAGCAACCCTCAGTTTGTTTCCTGAGATTAAGAATTCCTCATATCAGTGAGGTCATATGATACATGTCTTTCTCTGATTGACTTATTTCGCTTAGCATAATACCCTCTAGTTCTATCCACGTCATTGCAAATGGCAAGATTTCGGGGTTTTCTGGATGGCTGCATAATATTTTTCTCTCTCCCTCTCTTTCTCTCTCTCTTTGTCTCTCCCCCCCCCACACACCCCCCATGACAATAGCAAGATTTTCCTTCTGTTAACCTGTGTGTAACCACCCTAAATCACTTTCAGTCAGTGTGGTTGACTCCACTTATGATTCCAAAGGTAAGCTCCTGTCTACAAACTGGCCAATTGGCATATCCAACTGTGTTTAACACGATAATTAGTTTAGAGAGGTGACCTAAGTTGCTGAGGAACTTTTGCTGGGACTTTTTAGAAGAGGCGTTCTCTTTTTACCAGGATTGCTAAGCAGGTAGGATGTAAAGGAGGGGTTCCTGATGGTTTCCATGCTTCTTGTAAGCTTACCTCAGCAGAAAGCAGAGCCAAGAGATGGGCCAGAAAAATCTGTGGTGACCCCATTTGAATATCTGTATCCAAATATGTCTGAAATTATAACTATTCTACTTATAAGAATAAATCGTGACCCCCAACCATTTTGTATTGAATGTTGTCCCTCAGAACAAGTAAAGACCTAATCAGTGGGTATTTATATTATGGTTAACTTGCTCTAACCAGGGATTAAAAAAATTATTTCCCTCCTTGCTTTCTAAGAAGGGAAAATTTTAAACATATAGAAAGAAGAAAGAATAGCAAATTGATTTCCATATGTTCTCTACCCAGAATTTAACAATTAACTCTATTTTTGCTGTACCACGTGGAAGTATATTTTAGACATCACAATACATTATTCTAAGTATTTCAACATATCTCCTAAAAATAAAGAATTCATCTGTATAAACACAATACCGTTCTCCTACTTAAGAAAATTACCTGTAATTCAGTTTATTCTAATATTCAGTCCATATTTAAACTTCCCCAATTTTCCCTAATATGCCTTTTATACATGATTTTTTAACAGAATGGGGCTCCAGTGAAGGTTCACACACTAATTTTGATTATTAAATCTCTTTAGAACTCTTTCCTATCTTATTATTTGTTTAATGACATTGGCCTTTTGAGGAGTCCAAGCCAATAGTAGTAAGAGATGCCCTGTATTCTGAATTTGTCTGATTGTTTCCATATGATTTCATTTAACTCATGAAATGCTAGTAAGTTGGGAGGCATAGCTCTAACTTGTGAACTACTAGTAAATCAGAAGTTATGTCTAGAGGCTTGATTATATACAAGTTGGGTTTTGTTTTTTTAATGAATACTTAGAGATAAATAACAAGTGTTGGTGAGGTTGTGAAGAAGAAGGAACTCTTGTACACTGTTTATGGGAATGTAAATTGGCATAGTCACTATGGAGAACAGTATGGAAGTTTCTCAAAAATTTAAAAATAGAACTACCATATGATCTAGCAATCTGACTTCTAGGAATTTATCCAAAGAAATGAAATCACTGTCTCAAAAAGGTATCTGTACCCCATGTTCATCATAACATACACAATAGCCAAGACATAGAAACAACCCGAGTATCCATTGAATGGATAAAGAAGCTGTGATATATATACTGGAATATTATTTAGCCATAAAAAAGAGGGAAATCTTGCCATTTGTGACAATATGGGTGGATCTTGAGGGCATTGTGCTAAGTGAAATAAGAGAAAGAAAAATACTATATGATATCGGCTTATCTTTGGAATCTTAAAAAACTGAACTCACAGTTATAGAAAACATATTGGTAGTTGCCAGAGATGGGGCATAGGGGGTAAAATAGGTGAAGGTAGTCAAAAGGTACAAAATCGTAGTTATAAATAAGTCTTGGGGATGTAATGTACAGCATGGTGACAGTAGTTAACAATACTGTGTTATGTATGTGGACGTTTCTAAGGAAGTAGATCTTAAAAGTTTTAATTACAAGAAAAAGTATGTGTGGTAAAGGATGTTAACTCATGATAATCATTTCTCAATGTATATATCTATGACATCATTATGTTGTACACCTAAAACTAATAGATATTATGTCAGTTATATATTAATTAAAAGACTGTGCTGGGGTACATGGGTGCCTCAGTTGATTGAGCATCTGACTCTTGATTTCAGCTCAGGTCATGATCTCAGAGTCATGAGATTGAGCCCTGTGTTTGGCTCCATGCTTAGTGGGGAGTCTGCTTGAGATTCTCTCTCTCCCTCTCTCTCTGCCCCTCTCCCAGCTCTCTCTCTTTCTCAAATAAATAAATCTTAAAAAAAAAAAGACTGTCCTAAAACTTCATAGGGTTGTGACGTTATAGGTGATAATTGTAGTACATTGTTCCCATTGCTTACATAAGGTCAGGTTGCATAAAATTAGGGATGCTGAGCTTGACTATTTGCTTGAGATGGTGATTGATAGATCTCTCATTAAATAGGTACAATTTTTTAAAAAGATTTATTTACTTAGAGTGCGCGCACAAGGGGAGAGGGAGAGGGAGAAGCAGACTCCCCACTGAGCAGGCAGCCCGACTTGGCGCTTGATCCCAGGACCCTGAGATCATGACCTGAGCCGAAGGCAGACACTTAACGAGTTGAGCCACCCAGGCGCCCCTAGGTACAGTTTTTTAATCCATTATCCTTAGTAAGTAGTCTGTGAAGGTTGTGAGGTCATACTTTAGCACCATGACAATCCTGTAATACTTCCACATTTATTTGTTGGCCTGTTTCTGTAAAGAAGAGTTTTCCTTCCTTTTCTCCCTCTCCCCCTTTGAAATTTCCCTTTCTCTCTCTTTTCTTTTCTTCTTCTTTCCTTTCTTTCTTCTTTCCTTCTCTTTCTCTCTTTTCCCCACTTTAGAGTTGGTATGGTGTTGACAGATTTGTTTGGTTTTGTTTTTATTGAAATGTCTTTATTTTTAGCTTTCTGAAGGCTATTTCCAATGGGTTTTTGAATTCCAGGCAGGCAGTTCTTTCAGAACTTTAAAGATACCATTCCATTATCTTCAGACTTGTATTGTTTCTGTTGAGAAGTCAGCTGACAGTCTTATTATTGTTTCTTTGAACGTAAAGTACCTTTTATCTTTGACTCCTTTTAAAATCCTTTTGTTGTTGTCCTTTTAAATTGTTTTGTGATGATGCACATAGGTCTAGTTTTTCTTATAAGTCATGACAAGAATTGTGGATGTCTCCACCTGGAATTACTGAAATCTCACTACATCACTCTTTAACTCCTCTAGTTTTATGAGTTCGCTTATCTTGCTAGCAATTTACCAGTTAACTTATCTTGCTACTCTTGTCATTCTCTTGAAAAATAATAAAAGCCTACAGAAGAACCTTAATTGAAAGGTGGAAACTATTATAAAGATCATCTTGTAGTATAGGTTGCTGCTGGTCCTCAGGAACAAGCTGGAACCAGGCACTTAGATCCTAGGTAAGAATTTCTCCTATCTTTCCCTTTTCCCATATAGCTATTGCTTTTCCTTTTCATACTTCTTCTTCTTCTTCTTTTTTCTTTAACTGTGGACTTGAATCTATCCATGTGTACATAGCAGAAAAAAAGTGCTTATGGTTTCTAAGTTTATGTCTTCTCTGATCAAGAAACCAGCCAAACCATGTCTATAATATTGTAGGCCTGATTCTTTCCCTGAGAAGAAATTCATTGCCCCAGTGGCATGAAAGGCAAATCAGGTCCAATCAATTGGCTCAACCCAGGCTAGGCATTTTTAAGGGCATGGCTTCTGAGAGACCAATGTTGTAATCATATGTATCAAGGGGGAGAATTTGGATAGACAAGTCTGTAAGTGTTGGCTACATCTTCCCATCCTCCATGGAAGCTAGTCCCTATATTGCTTTACTTTGTAGAAGATGAGCTTCCTAGAATATAAAAATTTCCTGTATGTAGGCCAGCTAGGAGTCATCTTAAGTACTACCAAATTTTAGAAACCCAAGATACTTCTTACCATACTGTAGGATCCTGGTATCCATAAGAATCTTCTTCTGGAAAGCCAACCTTAAGCTGTACTTCCCCATATTGAAGGTATTGCCCTAGGCTATATCATTCTCTTTCAACATTTTTGTTTTTTAAATTTGCCCTGCTGTTCCCTAGGTGCAAGATCCCTGGGTATATGTTTGATGAGTTCTGTCACACTTGGCAGTTTTTTATGTAATGTTAAATAATTCTTTTATACCATCTTCCTTTTATCTGATATTGCAGAAGGAAACTCTCTGGTTCTTTTATTGTTTTGCTTTTGGTTGTGAGAGTAACTGGCAAAACAAACAAACAAACAAAAAAACCGTATCACAGGAATGAATCATCTTCATTAAGGAAGGAATAATCCCACATATAGATTTGATATCTCAATGTATTTAACATCATTTATATAAAAATGAAGTATATGCTTAAAACCCAACAACTACTTAGATGTTCTTGAAGTTAAAAATTTTAATTTGCTTAAGGATCTGAAAATATCAACATATACTTCATTTAAAAATGTATTTGAGCTCTTTTTTCTTTTGCTTTTCCTGTATACCCTTAATGTATTTGTGTGTGTTTGTGTATGTGTATGTGTGTGTGTACACATATATTTTGGTAATTCTGACATCTAAAGGAAAACCCTTTTCCTCAAATATAAGGGACTGTGCAATTTTGTTCTTCAGATAAGAAGCCAATGATAGCAACAACATTAAAAACAGCATTGAATGATTCTTTCAGGAGATTTTTCTATTCCTTATCCCTAACACTGAGAAAGTCCTTAGGAAGCCATAGTTTTTGCTAAGAGAAATGCTTACATTTTTGAGACAGGCTTTAAACAAACTTGTGAATTCATCACATTTCAAGAACAATGGTATGCCAGAGATATGATTGTTATAATTGGAAAAGAGGTCATCGTAGTTCAGCTTTGTCTAAGGATAGTATAGTTAACGACATCTGTAAGAAGCTGTGTTACTGAACAGCCAGGTGATAATAACCTATTTCCTAAAGAGTCTGTTCTGGTACATAATTTTCAGTTATAAGAATGTGTGCTGGCATGTCCTAATGAACTTGGTGAGGCATGTTCAAATGCCCCAATCTTGTTGGCTTCCTAACAGCTGCTCAGAGTTGCTGAGGGGCCAGCCTGGTTTTGTTTCCCAGGCTCCCTGAGTACCACTGACCAAGGCATCATTCACCAGGCATTATGAATGGTGCATAGCTCCTCTGAGCAGGTTAGAAAACAAGGTGCCTGGACCAGACCCTCCTGTATGTCCTCCTGCTCTGATAGCCTTCAAGCCCATTACAACATAGGGCATAGGTGGTGGGTGTAGCCTCATTTCAGAGAGCTACTGATGATGTGACATATTCCAGTCTTCATGGATTCTGTTTCAATGTTACCATTTAAGAAGATTAGTTTTTGTTGTTTGTTTTTTATTAAGCACTCTGTAACATAGATTAGGATCAAAACGAACAGAGTTGATGTATAAGTTTCCTAGGGCTGCCATGACAGCCACTAACTTGGTGGCTTAAAACAACAGAAATGTATTCTTTTACAGTTCTGGAAGCTAGAAGTCCAAAATTAAGGTGTCAGCAGGTTTGGTTCCCTTTGGAGTCTCTGAGAAAGAATCTGTTCCATGTCTTTCTCCTCCCTACTGGTATTGGCTGGCAATTCTTCTCATCCTTTGGCTTGTAGCTGTATCACTCCGATCTCTGCCTCCTACATCCCATGCCTTCTCTGTATATTTCCCTCTTGGTCTTGGTCTGTGTGTCATCATCCTGCATAAACTTCCCCTCATGACTTTGGTAATTCCTTTCCCTCTGTGTGTCTGTCCTCTTCTAAAGTCATCAGTGATTGAATTTATTGCCCATCCTAGTGTGTCCTCATCTTAACATATTTTAATTACATCTGCAAAGATTCTATTTCCAAAAAAGGTCAACACTCATAGGTACTGGGGGTTAGGACTTGAACATATCTTTTGAGGGGGCACGGTTGAACCCATTATAGTTGGTTTCTGCTGTGTAACCCTGTTTAACTCACATGGCTTGTTTCTTCCCCCATTTCATTACTAAAATATAAATTGATCATTGACTGGAACTCTAAAAAGTGTTATCACTGTTTAACAAGAACCATCTTGCTTAATAAAAACCAGCAATACTAATTAGTTCCAAAAACTGCGCCAGGTGGCTAGATGAAGATACTAGGGAAAAACCATCTAAGACAGTACTTAATGGGTAACATTGATAATTCCACTGGACAAGGTTCTTAGCCATTTCATATATTGAAATTTATTTCAAGAAACAGGTCTTCGATCCCCACTGAGGACAAACAACAGTATTAAGATCTCGGGGTAATTAGATAAGATGTACATCTTGATTTCAACCTTTATTGGTGATACAAAACAATAGGTAACTGATTGTTTTTGAATTATTTTGAAATAGATTTATAATATTATGACCCAGATTAGCGGTACTATTTTCTAATCCAGTCCCTCTAAGAGAAAATTATCTTGCTGGCCACTTTGGTCATTTAGTTAAGCTTCTGAGATATCTCTGTTCCAAGCTTAGTTTGGAAACATCCAGTGTGGATCAGATTTTTTACTTCTTTCTTTTGCAGGTGTCTGGTCTGTGTGTCATCATTCTGCATAAGCTTCCCCTCATGACTGATAATTCTTTTTAGTTGGGGCCCCAGATTCTCAGCCCACAGTATATTTTGAATTCCAATAGAAAAATGCCAGTCCAATAAAAAGGAGAGATCCTTTCTGTCCCTCACATACCTGTGTACTTGACTTTCAGCTCCTTTGCTCAGCACATTTATATACTTTTTTAGCAATATGGCTAGTGTCCTTGCACCTGACCAATTTGTTACTGTGGGAGTAAAGTGTTTGTGTGTGTGTGTCTGTGTATCTGTGCCTGTGTGCCTGTGTCTGTTGTTGGGGTGGGGGGGAGACTGAAATCCCTTACTTTAAAATCCAAATTATTGACCACATAGTATTTCATTCATGAATATGCCTGGTTTAAATGATCATTATCCTATTGTTGGGCCCGTATACTGTTTTCAGTTTTCCCCATTTGACAGCTTCTGTTTACTCTCATACATTGTAAAAAGATTCATTCATTCCAGGTGGTTTTCAACCTCCATCTAGTTGTCCTTGCTGTTCCTTCTCCCTAGAATTCTTTCTTCTGTTCTTCATATGGCTACTATGGTTGTCACGAGAATGAGCTTCCCACATCTTCTGCCTGTAGTGTGACTGAATGAAGGCCCCTTGAAGATTGCTGTGCTTGGAAATCTATCAGCGATTTTGCATCAAGGACTTGCCTCCCAGGGCTGCTTCCTCAGGCTCATTGGTTGCGTGTTGGGGGGATTTTTGGGGAGCCTTATTCCTAGGAGACATGGGGCTTTTTTTGTCTGCCAACTTTGGCTCCAGAAGTCCATGGCAGCTTTGCTGAACCCTTGTTAAATTGCATAGGAGCCCAGGACCCTTCTAATCAACCTTCTCTCCCTCTTTCCATCACTTGGGGGTCAGACTTGCATGAAGGTCTCATGACAATGTCAGCCTTCCCTTCTCCTTTCAACACAGGCATTTTTTTTCTAATCAAATCTTTACACCTTTAATCCTGTCTTGGAATCCGCTTCTTAGAGGACCTGGACTAACACAGCTAGCTCTCTCTTCCCCACTGTCTGCTCTTACATGGCCTTCACTACTGTAGCCCCTTTCCTGGTTATTATGTAGCACATCAGCCTACTGTTTTATTTCCTGTATAGCAGTGATGAAAATGCCGAAATACTTGTTTGTTTATTTGGTTACTGATTACCTACTTCCTCTATTGGAATATAGTTTCCCTTTGGGCAGGGACATGCTCAGCCCTAGCATTTAACTATATTCCTGGCACATCATATATGCTTAACAGATACTGTTGAATTAAGGAATGGATTCTGATAGCTTTCCAACAAGGAATGGATTCTGATAGCTTTCCAATAAGGGGCTGGGAATTTTGAAGAGGAAATGTATCAGTGGTAATTAGGGAAGCTGGCATGTTTTGGAGGAGGGCAAGACTAAACGAGATATTAGGCAGTTGAAGGGGTTACATGGATCCTGGTCTCTTGGGGTTAATGAGGTGAAAGAGATGATACATTGACTTATGTCCTTAATTCTCTGGGACAGCTCCATTTCTGTCCTGTCAAGTGTCTAAGTGAACTCACCCTTGTCAGGGCATGTGTTCTGAAAAACGATGGCCCAAGTGATGAAGAAGGACATCAGGGTAGTGTCAAAGGCAAGCTTTGTTTTAATTTACCATGGTGCTTCCGTCTGGCCCACCTGTTTCCCCTCCCTTGTGATGTGGAGGAAAGGCTTGGCTCCTCATTTGCTCCAGTGACAAGGGCAGACCTGCAATTAGATGTAGGGGACGGGTTGCTGCTACACTTTCTCTTCAGCGACTGGACTAGTGGTGGTACCGTGTGCTACATTTAAAATTCTCTAGCCTAATTTTAGCCAGAGGACTGTTCCTGTCGTTTAAAATTTTTCTCCTCACCCTAAGTGGCAGTGCATTATACAACAAGAGGACTTGGCATTTTGGCCTCAGAGAATGTGGGATTTAGGTGTGAGGCTGGTGGCTAATTAGTCCTGGAGTCAAATTCGCATGTCTGGCCATATTGGAAGATATTTGACAACTGACAGAAAAATGAAAAACTACTCCTGAGTGCTCAGAAGTTGTGGCAGTCTTGAGGAAAGTTGACCTAAAGTTAATCGAAAGTTTTCTTCATTTGGGGATCTGAGGCTCAGTTTGTGGCTCTCAGGATAGAGGAGTTTGTGTGGTGTGAATAACCAATAATGGATCCCATTTTGTCATAGATTCTGCTGGACTAATACTGTTCTCTTCAGGCAGATTCTTTTTTTTTCTTTAAATTTTTTATTGTTATGTTAATCACCATACATTACATCATTAGTTTGTGATATAGTGTTCCATGATTCATTGTTTGTGCATAACACCCAGTGCTCCACGCAGAACGTGCCCTCCTTAATACCCATCACCAGGCTGACCCATCCACCCACCCCCCTCCCCTTTAGAACCCTCAGTTTGTTTTTCAGAGTCCATCCTCTCTCATGGTTCTTCTCCCCCTCTGATTTACCCCCTTCATTCTTCCCCTCCTGCTATCTTTTTTTTTTCTTAACATATCGCATTATTTGTTTCAGAGGTACAGATCTGTGATTCAACAGTCTTGCACAATTCACAGCGCTCACCATAGCACATACCCTCCCCAATGTCTATCACCCAGCCACCCCATCCCTCCCACCCCA
>NW_027397090.1:1403474-1404751 GCF_003265705.2 Callorhinus ursinus | reverse complement strand
CTCCAGCAACCCTCAGTTTGTTTCCTGAGATTAAGAATTCCTCATATCAGTGAGGTCATATGATATATGTCTTTCTCTGATTGACTTATTTCACACAGCATAACACCCTCCAGGTCCATCCATGTCGTTGCAAATGGCAAGATCTCATTCTTTTTGACGGCTGCATAATATTCCATTGTATATATATACACCACTTTTTCTTTATCCATTCATCTGTCGATGGACATCTTGGCTCTTTCCAGTTTGTCTATTGTGGACATTGCTGCTATAAACATCAGGGTGCATGTACCCCTTCAGATCCCTACATTTGTATCTTTGGGGTAAATACTCAGTAGTACAGTTGCTGGATCATATGGTAAGTCTATTTTCAACTTTTTGAGGAACCTCCATACTGTTTTCCAGAGTGGCTGCACCAGCTTGCAGGCCCACCAACAGTGTAGGAGGGTTCCCCTTTCCCTGCAACTTCGCCAACATCTGTCGTTTCCTGACTTGTTAATTTTAGCCATTCAGACTGGTGTGAGGTGGTATCTCATTGAGGATTTGGATTTCCCTGATGCCGAGCGATGTGGAGCACTTTTTCATGTGTCTGTTGGCCATTTGGATGTCTTCTTTGGAAAAATGTCTGTTCGTGTCTTCTGCCCATTTCTTGATTGGATTATTTGTTCTTTGGGTGTTGACTTTGATAAGTTCCTTATAGATTTTGGATACTAGCCCTTTATCTGATATGTCATTTGCAAATATCTTCTCCCTTTCTGTCGGTCATCTTTTGGTTTTGTGGACTGTTTCTTTTGCTGTGCAAAAGCTTTTTATCTTGATGAAATCCCAATAGTTCATTTTTGCCCTTGCTTCCCTTGCCTTTGGTGATGTTTCTAGGAAGAAGTTGCTGCGGCTGAGGTCAAAGAGTTTGCTGGCTGTGTTCTCCTTTAGGATTTTGATGGACTCCTGTCTCACGTTTAGGTCTTTCAACCACTTTGAGTCTATTTTTGTGTGTGGTGTAAGGAAATGGTCCAGTTTCATTCTTCTGCATGTGGCTGTCCAGTTTTCCCAACACCATTTGTTGAAGAGACTGTCTTTTTGCCATTGGACATTCTTTCCTCCTTTGTCAAAGATGAGTTGACCATAGAGTTGAGGGTCCATTTCTGGGCTCTCTATTCTGTTCCATTGATCTCTCTGTGTCTGTTTTTGTTTTTTTTGTTTTTTTTTTTACTTTTTTATTGTTATGTTAATCACCATATATTACATAATTTGTTTTGGTGTAGTGTTCCATGATTCATTGT